>NC_092375.1:88707232-88815658 GCF_030028105.1 Mobula birostris
AGCCCATTCCACGCAGTCACCACTCTCTGTGTAAAAAACTTACCCCTGACATCTCCTCTGTACCTACTTCCAAGCACCTTAAAACTATGCTCTTTCATGCTAGCCATTTCAGCCCTTAGAAAAAGCCTCTGACTATCCACACGATCAATGCCTCTTATCATCTTATACACCTTTATCAGGTCACCTCTCATCCTCTGTCGCTCCGAGGAGAAAAGGCCAAGTTCACTCAACCTATTCTCATAAGGCATGCTCCCCAATCCAGGCAACATCCTTGTAAATCTCCTCTGCACCCTTTCTATGGTTTCCACATTCTTCCTGTAGTGAGGCGACCAGAACTGAGCACAGTACTCCAAGTGGGGTCTGACCAGGGTCCTATATAACTGCAACATTACCTCTCGGCTCTTGAACTCAAACCCACGGTTGATGAAGGCCAATGCACCGTATGCCTTCTTAACCACAGAGTCAACCTGCGCAGCAGCTTTGAGTGTCCTATGGACTTGGACCCCAAGCTCACTTTAATCCTCCACACTGCCAAGAGTCTGAGCATTAATACTATATTCTGTCATCATATTTGACCTACCAAAATGAACCACCTCACACTTATCTGGGTTGAACTCCATCTGCCACGTCTCAGCCCAGTTTTGCATCCTATCAATGTCCCACTGTAACGTCTGACAGCCCTCCACACTATCCACAACACCTCCAACCTTTGTGTTATCAGCAAATTTACTAACCCATCCCTCCACTTCCTCATCCAGGTCATTTATAAAAATCACGAAGAGTAGGGGTCCCAGAACAGATTCCTGAGGCACACCACTGGTCACCGGCCTCCATGTAGAATATGACCCGTCTACAACCACTCTTTGCCTTCACTGGGCAAGCCAGTTCTGAATCCACAAGGCAATGTCCCCTTGGATCCCATGCCTCCTTACTTTCTCAATAAGCCTGGCATGTGGTACCTTATCAAATGCCTTGCTGAAATCCATATACGCTACATCTACTGTTCTACCTTCATCAATGTGTTTAGTCACATCCCCAAGAAGTTCAATCAGACTCATAAGGCACGACCTGCCTTTGACAAAGCCATGCTGACTATTTCTAATCATATTATGCTTCTCCAAATGTTCATAAATCCTGCCTCTCAGGATCTTTTCCGACAACTTAACAACCATTGAAGTAAGGCTCTCTGGTTTATAATTTCCTGGGCAACCTCTACTCCCTTTCTTGAATAAGGGAACAGCATCTGCAACTCTCCAATCCTCTGGAACCTTCCCCGTCCCCACTGACGATGCAAAGATCATCGTCAGAGGCTCAACAATCTCCTCCCTTGCCTCCCACAGTAGCCTGGAGTACATCTGGTCCGGTCCTGGAGACTTATCCAACTTGATGCTTTCCAAAAGCTCCAGCACATCCTCTTTCTTAATGTTTATATGCTCAAGCTTTTCAATTTGCTGTAACTCATCCTTACAATCGCCAAGATCCTTTTCTGTAGTGAATACTGAAACAAAGCATTCATTAAGTACCTCAGCTATCTCCTCCGGTTCCATACACACTTTTCCACTGTCACACTTGATTGGTCCTATTCTCTCATGTCTTATCCTCTTGCTCTTCACATACTTGCGGAATGCTTTGGGGCTTTCTTTAATCCTGCTCGCCAAGGCCTTCTCATAGCCCCTTCTGGGTCTCCTAATTTCATTCTTAAGCTCCATCCTGCTTGCCTTATAATCGTCTCCATCTCTATCATTACCTAGTTTTTTGAACCTTTCATAAGCTTTTCTTTTCTTCTTAACTAGATTTTCAACAGCCTTTGTGCACCATGGTTTTCTGTACCCTATCATTCTTTCCTTGTCTCATTGGAAAGTACTTATGCAGAACTCTACGCAAATATCCCCTGAACATTTGCCACATTTCTGCCATACATTTCCCTGAGAACATCTGTTCCCAATTCATGATTCCAAGTTCCTGCCTGATAGCCTCATATTTCCCCTTACTCCAATTAAACACTTTCCTAATGTGTCTGTTCCTATCCCTCTCCAACGCTATGGTAAAGGAGATAGAATTGTGATCACTATCTCCAAAATACTCTCCCACTGTGAGATCTGACACCTGACTAGGTTCATTTCCCAATACCAGATCAAGTACAGCCTCTCTTCCTGTAGGCTTATCTACATATTGTGTCAAGAAACCTTCCTGAACACACCTAACAATCTCTACCCTATCTAAATCCCTTGCTCTAGGGAGCTGCCAATCTTGATTTGGGAAGTTAATATCTCCCACCATGAACACTTTGTTGTTATTACACCTTTCCAGAATCTGTCTCTGTATCTACTCCTCGATGTCCCTGTTACTATTGGGTGGTCTATAAAAAACACCCAGTAGAGTTATTGACCCCCTCCTGTTTCTAACTTCCACCCACAGAGATGCAGTAGACAATCCCTCCATGACTTCCTCCCTTTCTGCAGCTGTGATCAACAGTGCCAAGCCCTCACCTCGTTTGCCTCCTTCCCTGTCCTTTCTGAAATATCTAAAGCCTGGCATTCAAAGTAACCATTCCTGCCCCCGAGCCATCCAAGTTTCTGTAATGGCCGCAACATTATAGCTCTAAGTACTGATCCACGCTCTAAGCTCATCCGCTTTGTTCATGATACTTCTTGCATTAAAACAGACACATCTCAAATCATCAATCTGAGCACATCTCTTCTCTATCCTCCTATCCTCCCTCTCACATAGTCTCCAAGCTTTCTCTATATATGAGCCAACCACCCCTTCCTCTGTCTCTTCAGTTCAGTTCCCACCCCCCCAGCAATTCTAGTTTAAACTCTCCCCAATAGCCTTAGCAAACCTCCCTGAGAGGATATTGGTCCCCCTCAGATTCAAGTGCAACCCTTCCTTTTTGTACAGATCACACCTGCCCCAAAAGAGGTCCCATTGATCCAGAAATCTGAATCCCTGCCCCCTGCTCCAATCCCTCAGCCACACATTTATCCTCCACCTCACTCTATTCCTATGCTCACTGTCACGTGGCACAGGCAGTAATCCCGAGATTACTACCTTTGAGGTCCTGCTTCTCAACTTCCTTCCTAACTCCCTGTAGTCTGTTTTACATGAGAACATAAGAACATAAAGAATAGGAGCAGGAGTAGGCCATCTGGCCCATCGAGCCTGCCCCGCCATTCAATAAGATCATGGCTGATCTGTCCATAAACTCAGCTCTATCTACCTGCCTTTTCCCCATAACCCTTAATTCCCCTACTATGTAAAAATCTATCTGTTTCTTAAATGTATTTAGTGAGGAAACCTCAACTGCTTCCCTGGGCAGAGAATTCCACAGATTAACCACTCTCTGGGAAAAACAGTTTCTCCTCATCTCCATCCTAAATCTTCTCCCCTGAATCTTGAGGCAATGTCCCCTAGTTCTAGTCTCACCTACCTATGGAAACAACTTTCCTACTTCTATCTTATCTCTCCCTTTCAAAGTTTTGTATGTTTCTATAAGATCCCCTCTCATTCTTCTGAATTCCAGAGAGTATAGTCGCAGGCGGCTCAACCTCTCCTCATAGGTTAACCCCTTCTTCCCTGGAATCAACCTCCAAACATAGATCTCCTCCCTTTTCCTCCCTTTTCCTATCTATGTCGTTGGTACCAATATGTCCCATGACCTCTGGCTGTTCACCTTCCCACTTCAGGGTATCGTGGACGCGATCAGAAACATCCCGGACCCTGGCACCTGGGAGGCAAACTACCATCCGTGTTTCTTTCCTGCATCTACAGAATCGCCTGTCTGACCCCCTGACTATAGAGTCCCCTATCACTGCTGCCATCCTCTTCCTTTCCCTACCCTTCTGAGCCACAGGGCCAGACTCTGTGCCAGAGGCGCGCCTGCTGTCATTTCCCCCAGGTAGGCCATCTCCCCCAACAGTACTCAAACAGGAGTACTTATTGTTAAGGGGAACAGCCACTGAGGTACTCTCTAGCATCTGCTTCTTGCCCTTCCCTCTCCTGCCTGTTACCCACTTATCTGTCTCCCCAGGCCCCGGAGTGACTACCTGCCTATAGCTCCTCCCTATCACCTCCTCACTCTCCCTGACCAGGTGAAGGTCATTGAGCTGCACCTCCAGTTCCCTTACCCAGTCCCTAAGGAGCTGCAGCTCGACGTACCTGGTGCAGATGTGGCCGTCCGGGAGGCTGGGAGTCTCCAGGACCTGCATCCAACACCCAGTACAGAACATGGGCCTCGCAGACATACTTCCTGTTTCAATTCCTCACAGGTAACTTACCTCGCCTCAACCCGTTATTGCCGAAGCCTGAATGAGCCAAAGCCCTGACAATGTGAACATCGTCCTCTGTACGTATGCCCCTCTGATGGTTCCTCTGACCCCATCCAGCCTGATAATGCAAGTACAGTCCCCATGATAGTGCAATTCCAGCCATTGCTCAATGAATCCATCTGCCCATGCAGTCTTGGCCCCTCTGACAAAATAAGCAGGATGTGTCCTACTGTGGACGGACAGACAGATCCTCAGGATTTATTGGCCTTCAGCTGCATTAGTTTCTTCAAAGCCAGCATTCTACATGTGATGCTCTGGTTAATATTTCCACTGCTATGCTGTGGGGTGGTTTACATTAGCAGCTTTCTGTAAAGGCAGTGTGCCATGCTGGAAAGAGTGTTTTGGCTTCGGCTAAAGATAATGAGACACGTTGTCCAACTTAGGAATGCGTGTCAGCCAATCAGGATTGTGGGATGGGAAAGAAGTCTAGAGAACTGTGGGGAAGGGTTTTCTGAAGGACAGTAGTTTGGTTTGGGGTCTTCTGATGGGAGCTGTGGAATGGGGCAGAAGGGCAGTTTCCACAGAATGCCATTGGAAGGAGAGTCTCTGTTGCAAGCAGTGCTTTGTACAGGTGAATGGCTCCAAGGAGGAAGGGCCGATACCCCTGAGAGAGAGCCAGTTTGCTCGAGATGGACTCCCAGGGCAGTTCAGAATGTGGTGGGTGCTTTCACACAGACTGTGGGCCCAGCATGTGAGTAAGGGATACACCCCGAATACTCTAGTATGAGCGCCAACAGTTATGTGCACATCGGACTCTTAACTGTAATGAGGCCCTTTTATCTTTCTTTTCTTCTTCTGTTACTGTTTGCTAAAGTTAAAACTTGAGTAAATATTCTTTCTTTCTATTGGTGTATGATCTGTCATTTCTGGGCTACTGATAATTGTGTATGGGCAGTATTTACAGAGCATTCACTCAAATCGAGGTTTCTTTATTTGGAACATCATGACGTTCCTATTTGGTTGAACCCCAAATCATACCAACCCTAGACGTATATTGTGTATGAAAGGTGGCTGTTAGCTGAGGTATGTAACGAGCTGGGTTTGTATACGAGCCCCGGTGAGAGGGTTACATACAAATGCTAATTTTCTTAAATCCCCCATTCTGTACCTGCAGTTGTCCAATGTTTCCAGAAGGTTCTGTATGTATACTGCAAAGGCAAGACAGACAATTTTGTTCATTATCTCTGCTACTTCCTTATTTCCCAAGATAATTTCTCTTTTCTCAGTCTGTAAGTGACTTGTGTTAACTTGTTTTCTACAAGCTGGTGCAGTCTGTTATTTCTGTTCGTCCTACTTCCCCTTTCCTTGTCCTCCTTTTGTGAATTCTGGAATTTCCCCAGTCCCTAATCTTACTGCTTCTTTGACAATATTAAAAACTTTTCCTTTGATGTAGTACTGTTGTCAGCTTCTCAGCTAGACCACTTTTCCTGTTCATCTATTTTCAACTCTGTTTGCAGCAAACTATGTATTCATTCTTTTAAAATAAGCTGTTGCTTGTTTACTGCCAGATCTTCTAATATAGTTTCCTGATTTCCCACAGCCGGCTCATGCCTTGTGTTATTATTACTTTGTTTATTCAGATTTCAGACTGAAGTCATTGTCCCTCTGACAAGACAGCATAGCTCATCCGACAGCATGATCCCGTCTGTCTGACGACACACGTTCTGTGCCACAGACAGCAACATTCTATCACGCTAACGGGCATGGTCGATCCAACAGCACAACGTGTAAAGTTCAAGTTCAGCTGATTGTCATTCAAGCACGCACATGTACAGAGTACAGCCAAGTGCAACAAAGTTCCCCGGTAACAAGCTGCACTGCACAGTACACATGCCGCAACTCACACACACTATACATTAAGTAATATTACCACAAATTAATTAACAAATAATCAGGTGAATTTATAACACAAATTAAAAAGTAAACTGCATAGTGTTACTGGCACCACATACTTGATGAGATCTGGGTCGTGGCAGGGAGTTCAGTAGTCTTACACTTTGGGAGAAGAAGATATTTCCCATCCTACTTGCCTTTCGGCGGTGCAGTTGGTCAGGGCACTTTCGGTGTGTAGTTGGTCAGGGCACTTTCAGTGTGTAGTTGGTCAGGGAACTTTCGGTGGTGCAGTTGGTCAGGGCACTTTTGGTGTGTAGTTGGTCAGGGCACTTTCAGTGTGTAGTTGGTCAGGGCATTTTCGGTGGTGCAGTTGGTCAGGGCACTTTCGGTGTGCAGTTGGTCAGGGCACTTTCGGTGGTGCAGTTGGTCAGGGAACTTTCGGTGGTGCAGTTGGTCAGGGCACTTTTGGTGTGTAGTTGGTCAGGGCACTTTCGGTGGTGTAGTTGGTCAGGGCACTTTCGGTGTGCGGTTGGTCAGGGCACTTTCGGTGTGCGGTTGGTCAGGGCACTTTCGGTGATGCAGTTGGTCAGGGCACTTTCAGTGTGCAGTTGGTCAGGGCATTTTCGGTGATGCAGTTGGTCATGGCACTTTCGGTGGTGCAGTTGGTCAGGGCAGTTTTGGTGTGTAGTTGGTCAGGGCACTTTCGGTGGTGTAGTTGGTCAGGGCACTTTCGGTGTGTAGTTGGTCAGGGCACTTTCAGTGTGTAGTTGGTCAGGGCATTTTCGGTGGTGCAGTTGGTCAGGGCACTTTCGGTGTGCAGTTGGTCAGGGCACTTTCGGTGGTGCAGTTGGTCAGGGCAGTTTTGGTGTGTAGTTGGTCAGGGCACTTTCGGTGGTGTAGTTGGTCAGGGCACTTTCGGTGTGTAGTTGGTCAGGGCACTTTCGGTGTGTAGTTGGTCAGGGCATTTTCAGTGGTGTAGTTGGTCAGGGCACTTTCGGTGGTGTAGTTGGTCAGGGCACTTTCGGTGGTGTAGTTGGTCAGGGCACTTTCGGTGTGTAGTTGGTCAGGGCATTTTCAGTGGTGTAGTTGGGCAGGGCACTTTCGGTGGTGTAGTTGTCAGGGCACTTTCGGTGATGCAGTTGGTCAGGGCACTTTCGGTGTGTAGTTGGTCAGGGCACTTTCGGTGTGTAGTTGGTCAGGGCACTTTCGGTGATGTAGTTGGTCAAGGCACTTTCGGTGTGTAGTTGGTCAGGGCACTTTCGGTGGTGCAGTTGGTCAGGGCACTTTCGGTGATGCAGTTGGTCAGGGCACTTTCGGTCTGTAGTTGGTCAGGGCATTTTCAGTGGTGCAGTTGGTCAGGGCACTTTCGGTGTGTAGTTGGTCAGGGCAATTTCGGTATGTAGTTGGTCAGGGCACTTTCGGTGGTGCAGTTGGTCAGGGCACTTTTGGTGGTGCATTTGGTCAGTGCAATTTAGGTGTTTAGTTGGTCAGGGCACTTTCGGTGTGCAGTTGGTCAGGGCACTTTCGGTGATGCAGTTGGTCAGGGCACTTTCGGTGTGTAGTTGGTCAGGGCACTTTCGTTGATGCAGTTGGTCAGGGCACTTTCGGTGTGTAGTTGGTCAGGGCACTTTCGGTGGTGCAGTTGGTCAGGGCACTTTCGGTGTGTAGATGGTCAGGGCACTTTCGGTGGAGCAGTTGGTCAGGGCACTTTCGGTGGTGCAGTTGGTCAGTGCAATTTCGGTGTGTAGTTGGTCAGGGCACTTTCGGCAGTGCAGTTGGTCAGGGCACTTTCGGTGTGTAGTTGGTCAGGGCACTTTCGGTGTATAGTTGGTCAGGGCACTTTCGGCGGTGCAGTTGGTCAGGGCACTTTCGATGGAGCTCCTGTAGAAGTTGGTTAAACTGTAGGAACAGGGCAGACTTTTGTTCTCCTCAATGTCCTAAGGAAGTGGAGACTGTGTTGTGCTTTCTTTTTCAAAGAGGTGGTGTTGAGTAACCAGGTGAGATTGTCTGTTACATGCACTCCTGGAAACCTGGTGCTCTTGACTCTCTTAATGGAGAATGTATTTATGTGAAGTGAGAAACCATCAGCTTGCATCTTCCTAAAGTCCACAACCAATCATTGTTCTTGTTTACACTGAGATTCAAGTTGTTAACTTGGAACATGCTACCATCTACTCTTCATGCTCTCTGCAGGCCATCTCATTGTGATTGTTGGAGAGGCCACCCACTGTTGAGTTATCAGTAAATTTCATTTGGTTTGAACTAGATCTAGCTGTGTGGATATGCATCGGCACGGTCCCACTGACAATGAAAATACAGTCCGTTGACAATTTAAACACGGTCCCACTGACAGTGAAATCATGGTCCCACAGACAACGCAAGCATGTTTTCATAGACATGCAAACACAGTCCAACTAACAATGGAAACACAGTTCCACTGACAATGTAAACACGGTCCCACTGACCGTGCAAACATAGACCCATTGACAATGGAAACACAGTCCCACTAACAATGCAAATACAATCCCACTGGAAATGCAAACACAACCACACTGACAATGCAAAGATAGTCCCACTGACAATACAATAACAGACACAATGACAATGGAAATACAGTCCTGCTGACAATGGAAACACAGTTTTACTAACCACATGAAAACAGACCCACTGAATCTGCAAATACAGTCCCACTGACAATGTAAATGTGGTCCCACAGACAATGTAAAATGGTCCCACTAAAAATGTAAACACAGTCCATCTAAACTTAGTTCCACTGTCAATGCAATAGCACAGTCCCACAGAAAATGCAAACATAGTTCCACTAACAATGTAACACAGTCCTACTGACAATGGAAACACAGTTGCACTAACAATGTAACACAGTCCTACTGACAATGGAAACACAGTTGCACTAACAATGTAACACAGTCCTACTGACAATGGAAACATTGTCCCACTGACAATGTAAGCACAGTCCCGCTGATAATTTAAACACAGTGCCAGTGATAATATAAGCACAGTCCCATGCACAATGGAAACACAGTCCTACTGAAATTGGATCAACAGTCTCACTGACAATGAAAAAAATACAGTCTCACTGACAATGTAAGCACATTCAAACCAACATTGGAAAGACGGTCCCAATGACAATAGAAACACTGTGCCTCTGACATTGCATACCCAGTCCTACTGACACTAGAGACACAGTCCAACTGACAGTGTAAAGACTGTCCCACTGAAGAAGCAAACTCAGTCCCTTTGACAACATAAGCATATCCCCACTGACAATGGAAAGACTGTCCCACTGACAATGCTTACCCTGTCCTATCGGCCGTAGAGACACAGTCCAACTGAAAGGTTAAGAGTTTGAGAGAGCCATGGTTTTCAAGGGATATTGGAAACTTGGTTTGGAAAAAGAGAGATATCCACAATAAACATAGGCAGCATGGAGTAAATGAGGCGCTTGAGGAATATAAAGAATGTAAAAAGAATCTTAAGAAAGAAATTCCAAAAGCTAAAAGAAGATATGAGGTTGCTTTGGCAAGTAGGGTGAAAAGAAATCCCAAGGGTTTCTACAGTTATATTAATAGCAAAAGGATAGTGAGGGATAAAATTGGACCCTTAGAGAATCAGAGTGGACAGCTATGTGTGGAGTCAAAAGAGATGGGAGAGATTCTGAACAATTTCTTTTCTTCAGTATTCACTAAGGAGAAGGATTTCAAATTGTGTAAGATAAGGGAAACAGGTAGGGAAGTTATGGAAACTATGGTGATTAAAGAAGAGGAAGTACTGGCACTTTTAAGGAATATAAAAGTGGGTAAGTCTCCGGATCCTGACAGGATATTCCCTAGGACCTTGAGGGAAATTAGTGTAGAAATAGCAGGGGCTCTGACAGAAATATTTCAAATGTCATTAGAAATGGGGATGCTGCTGGAGGATTGGCGTATTGCTCATGTTGTTCCATTGTTTAACGAGGGTTCTAAGAGTAAACCTAGCAATTATCGGCCTGTGAGTTTGACATCAGTGGTGGGTAAATTGATGGAAAGTATTCTTAAAGATGGTATATATAATTATCTGGATAGACAGGGTCTGATTAGGAACAGTCAACATGGATTTGTGCTTGGAAGGTCATGTTTGACAAATCTTATTGAATTTTTTGAAGAGGTTACTAGGAAAGTTGATGAGGGTAAAGCGATGGAGGTTGTCTATATGGACTTCAGTAAGGCCTTTGACAAGGTTCCACACAGAAGGTTAATTAGGAAGGTTCAATCGTTAGGTATTAATATTGAAGTAGTAAAATGGATTCAGCAGTGGCTGGATGGGAGACGCCAGAGAGTAGTGGTGGATAACTGTTTGTCAGATTGGAGGCCAGTGACTAGTGGTGTGCCTCAGGGATCTGTACTGGGTCCAATGTTGTTTGTTATGTACATTAATGATCTGGATGATGGGGTGGTAATCTGGATTAGTAAGTATGCAGATGATACTAAGATAGGTGGAGTTGTGGATAATGAAGTAGGTTTTCAAAGCTTGCAGAGAGATTTAGACCAATTAGAAGAGTAGGCTGAAAGATGGCAGATGGAGTTTAATGCTGATAAATGTGAGGTGCTACATTTTGGTAGGACTAATCAAAATAAGACATACATGGTAAATGGCAGGGCACTGAAGAATGCAGTAGAACAGAGGGATCTAGGAATAACGGGCATAGTTCCCTGAAGGTGGAATCTCATGTGGATAGGGTGGAGAAGAAAGCTTTTAGTATGCTGGCCTTTATTAATCAAAGCATTGAGTATAGGAGTTGGGATGTAATGTTGAAGTTGTACAAGGCATTAGTGAGGCCAAATTTGGAGTATTGTATACAGTTCTGGTCACCAAATTATAGGAAAGATGTCAACAAAATAGAGAGAGTACAGAGAAGATTTACTAGAATGTTACCTGGGTTTCATCACCTAAGTTACAGAGAAAGGTTGAACAAGTTGGGTCTTTATTCTTTGGAGCGTAGAAGGTTGAGGGGGGACTTGATAAAGGTATTTAAAATTATGAGGGGGATAGATAGAGTTGACGTGGATAGGCTTTTTCCTTCAAGAGTAGGGGAGATTCAAACAAGAGGACATGAGTTGAGAGTTAAAGGGCAAAAGTTTAGGAGTAACATGAGGGGGAACTTCTTTACTCAGAGAGTGGTAGCTTTGTGGAATGAGCTTCCAGCAGAAGTGGTCGAGGCAGGTTCTATGTTGTCATTTAAAATTAAATTGGACAGCTATATGGACAGGAAAGGAATGGAGGGTTATGGGCTAAGTGCAGGTCGGTGGGACTAGATGAGAGTAAGAGTTTGGCACGGATTGGAAGAGCCGAGATGGCCTGTTTCCGTGCTGTAATTGTTATATGGTTATATGGCTATATGGACAATGGAAATACTGCCCCTTCAACAATGAAAGCACATTCCCACTAACAATAAAAACACATTCACACTGTCAATGGAAGGACAATCCCATTGGCAATGAAAGTGCAGCTCCACTGAAAAGGTAAACACAAGTCCACTGGAAATGTAAACACAGTCCCACTGACAATTTAACCATAGTGCTATGGATGATGGAAACAGTCGCATTATCTGGGCAAACACATTTCAACTGACAATGAAAACACTTTCACAATCCCACTGTCAATATAAACAGAGTCCCATTGACAAGATAACTACACTCCCACTGTCAATGGAAACACAATCCCACTGACAATGCAAACATGGTTCTATTGGTAATTTGACAATAGAAACACAATCCTACTGACAAAGGACAAACAGTTCCACTGACAATGAAAACCATGCCACAGTGACAAAGTAAACATGTTTGGACCATCAATGTAAATGCAGTCTCACTGAAAACGTAAAGACTTTCACACTGACACTGTAAACGCAACACCTCTGACACTGTAAACACAGTCCCACTGACTCTGTAAACACAACACCACTGACAATTTAAATGCAGTCCTATTGGCAATGGTAACACAGCTAAATGTAAATGAAAACAGTTCTACTGACAATTTTAACACAGTCCCAGTGACAACGGAAACACAGACCGAACGACAATTCACACACCGGCCCACTGACAATGTAAACCTGGTCTCACCAACAAAGTAAATGCGATCCAACTTATAATGTAAGTAGAGTTCCACCAGTGTAAACACAGTCAGACTGACATAGTCCTACTGATAATGGAAACTATGTCCTACAGAAAATGGAAATAGAGTCGCACTGACAAGCAAACTCTGTCCTACTGGAATGTAAACACAGTCCTGATGACAATGGAAACAATGTCCCACTGACAGTGGGAATACAGTCCTTCCAACAATGCCTCCATGGTCCACCAACAGTATAGACACAGTCCCACAGAAAATGTAAACACAGTCCCAGTGACAATGCCAATGCAGTCCCCCTGACAACGTAACCACAGTCCCACTGATAATGTAAACACAATCCCACTGACAATGGATACACAGTCCCAGTGTAAATGGAAACACTGTCCTACCGACAATGTAAATGCAGTACAACAGACAATGTACATTTCCCACCATTGTACTGAAAATGGAAAAATAGTTCCACTGACAGTCTGCTCCGTCACACGAACAATGTAAGCATATTCGGACTAAACAATGGAAAGATGGTCCCACTGACATTGTAAACATATCCCTTCTAACAATCTAAGCACAGACCTACTAACAATGTAAACACAGTCCAACTAACAATGGAAACAGTCCTACTGACAATGGAAAAATGGTACAACCAACAATGTGAGCACCATCCCAGTGAAAATGGAAACAATGCAAGTACCATCCTACTGCCTATATAAACAAAGTAGGACTAACAATGAAATCACAGTCCCAATGACAGTGGAAAATCACTTTCTCTGACAATGCCTACATGGCCTGCCGACAACAGAGGTGCAGTCCCACTGTCAATACAAATGCGGTCCCACTGACAAAGCAGATACAGTCCCGCTCTTATTGGAAACACTGTCCCATTAACAATGTAAACATGGTCCCAGCACTAACAGAAATACAGTCTCACTCTGACAATGCAAACACAATCCCACTCCGCTGACAATGGATAACCAGTCCTAGTGAAAATGGGAGCACTGTCCCATCAACAATGGAAATACAGTGCAACTAAAAATGTAAACGCCGTCCAACTGAAAATGCAAATGAGTCACACTGACAATGCAATCACTGCCTCACTATCAATATAAACACATTCAGACTGAAAATGTAAACACAGTCCAACTGACAATGGAAACACAGTCCCACTGACAATGGAAACACAGTCCCATTGACAATGGAACCACAGTCCCACTGACAATGTAAACACAGTCCCATTGACAATGGAAACACAGTCCCACTGACAATGTAAATACAGTCCCACTGACAATGTAAATAGAGTCCCACTGACAATGGAAACACAGTCCCACTGACAATGGAAACACAGTCCCACTGACAATAGAAACACAGTCCCACTGACAATGTAAGCACAGTCCAACTGAGAATACCTATGTGACCATACTGACAGCAGAGACACAGTCCTACTGAAAATGTAAACCCTGTTTCACTACCAATGTAAATGTGATTCCACTGAGAATGTAAACACAGCTCCATGGGTAACACAAGCAATGTCCCACTGACAATATAGAACTGGTTCCAGTGTGAATGGAGACAGAGCCATCCTGATACTGTATTCCAAACAAAATTCCACTAATAAGGACATCATGGTCCCATTGATAATGGAAGCACCGTTTCACTAACAATGGAAACACAATCCTACTGACAATGGAAATACAGTCCCACTGAGAATGGAAACACTGTACAATAGTCCAATACTTCCATTTAATATCAGAGAAATGTATACAAACACATCCTGAAATTATTTTTCTTCACAGACATCCAGGAAAACAGAGGAGTGACCCAAAGAATGAGTGACAGTAAAAACATTGGATCCCAACCACCAACCACACTTCTCTCCCAAGCACAGGCAGCAGTAAAGCATTGATCCTCCCCACCCCACCCACTCCTGCAAAGAAGCATCAGCACCCTCTACCCACCGAGCAAAGCCCCAGTAAAGACCATGGTCTGCAGGACAACAAAAGCTATTTGATTAGCTGACAACTTGACATACCCCAGTCTCTCTCTCCCCCTAATAAAGTGTAAAAGAGGTGTCTCCTTTCACAGCAAGAGGGGAGACATAACAAAAAACCTTGCTGATTTACGATGTTAAAAGTTTGTCGTGCTGCTCTTTATTCTGAGTTTTGTGACTCGGGAATCAGCGACAATCTTTCCCCCACTGACGAGAGAGAGAGAGAGAGAGAGGGAGAGAGAAACGAGAACAGCTCACTGAGTACAGAGTCCCCGACAGCCGATCTGCTGTTTCCGATGTTCGCTTCAGTCAGTGGCACCGGCATAGATTTAGCCTGCCCCCATGGCCGCGAAACCTCAGAACCCCGAAGGCATGCTCATCTGATGGTGTTGAAGATTGTTCCGGATGTTGGGGAAGTCCAGAACGAGGGGTCACAGTTTGAGGATAAAAGGGAAGCCTTTTAGGACCGAGATTAGGAAAAACTTCTGAAGATGACGTGCAGGCTGCCTTCAGGAGACTGAATCCAAGGAAAGCATCCGGTCTGGGCGGAGTACCTGGCCGAGTACTGAAGATCTGTGCTGAGCAGCTGGCTGGTGTGTTCAGATATCTTCATCCTCTCACTCTGGCAGTGTGTGGTACCCACCTGCTTCAAGCAGGCTTCAATCATACCAGTGCCAAAGAAGAGTGTGGTAACCTGTCTAAACGACTATCGCCCAGTGGCACTGACATCCACAGTGATGAAATGTTTTGATAGGCTGGTGTTGAAGCTTATCAGCTCCTGTCTGTGTGGTGACTTGGATTCACTGCAGTTCAGCAACCAGAGCAACAGGACCACAGCAGATGTTATCTCGTTGGCTTTTCACACAGCCCTGGAACGTCGAGATAGCAAAGTTGCTTACATCGGGATATTCTTTATCGATTACAGCCTGGCATTTAACACCATCACCCCCTCAAAACTAATCAGTAAACTCCAAGACCTGGGCCTCAATACCCCCTTGAGCAATTGGATCCTGGATTTCCTCACTTGTAGACCCCAGTCAGTTCAGATTGGCAAAAACATCTCCTCCATTGTCTTACCACAGGGCTGTGTGCTTAGCCCCCTGCTCTACTCTCTTCACACCTGTGACTGTGTGGCTAAGCACAGCTCCAACACCACACTCAAGTTTGCTGATGACACCACTGTTGTGGACTGTATCAAAGGGGGTCCTGAATCGGCACACAGGAGGGAGAGTGAAAGTTTGGCTGAGAGGTGTAATTACACAACCTCTCACTCAATGTCAATAAGACCAAGGAACTGATTGTAGACTTCAGGAGAGGGAAACCAGAGGTTTATGAGCCAGTGATCATCAGAAGATCAGTTGTGGAGAGAGTCAGTAGCTTTGAATTCCCAGGTGTCACTCTCCCAGAGGGCCTGTCCTGGACCCATCATATAAATATAATTGCAAAGAAAGCACGACAGGGCCTCTCCTCATAATCTAATCTATAATCTAATGTAATTCTTCCTCAGGAGTCTGCAGAGATTCAGCATGTCATTGAAAACCTTGGCAAACTTCTATAGATGTGTGGTGGAAAGTGTGCTGACTGGCCGGATTATGGCCTGGTATGGGAGCACCAATGCCTTTGAACATAAAATGCTACAAAAGGTAGTGGATTCGGCCCAGTACATCACAGATAAAACCCTCCCAACCATTGAGCACATCCTCATGAAACATTGCTGTAGAAAAGCAGCCTCCATCACCAAAGATCCTCACCACTCAGGCCATGATCTTTTCTCGCTGCTGCCATCAGGTAGAAGCTACAGGAGTCTCAGGACCCACACCACCAGGTTCAAGAACAGTTACTACCCTCAACCATCAGGCTGTTGAACAAAAAGGGATAGCTACACTCATTTAAGGACTCTTAGTTTGTTATTTCATGCTTGTTAATTATTTCTATTTATTTATTATCTGCACTTGCACTTTGTTTACAGTTTACAGTTCCTGATGTTTACAGTTTACAGATCCTGTTTACAGTTACTGTTCTATAAATTTGCTAAGCATGCCCACAGAAAAAGAATCTCAGCGTTGCCTGTGATGACATGTATGCACTCTGATAATAAATTTTACTTTATACTTTGAACGTTTTGAACTTTGATGGGTGAAAGAGAGATCGTCTCAGCAGTCCTTACAAACTTTTGTCTCGAGTTGGTGCTAACGCCTTGCAATTCCATTACCAGAGTCCAGGGCAGCTGATCAGGGCATTCTTGATCATGCTTCCGTAAAATTTTGTTAGATTGGCCAGGGGAGGAGGAAGCATCTCTCAGGAAGTGGAGACACTGCTGTGCTTTCTTGACCAAAAAAGATGGTGTAGAGCAGACAACCCCAATAGACGGACTGCGGGCGAGGTCCGGACCGCGCTGACCCATTGGCACTTACGTGAACGCACCTGTCATAACATGTAAATAAAGTGCGTGCTGCTCTAATTTATTTTAACCTCATCCCACACTGTACACTCGACCTACGCCCCCGTAGATTGCGCATAGAAGCAGAAAATCTAAAGTGGAACTTCAACACTATGCATGCTGCCAGTTTTAATGCTAACTACCCTGCAAAATCAGATCAACGCAAACAAAAAATTGCAACTATGATAACATCATACAGGCACTCTGTTTCTACTATCTGTAAGTCAACATCTGCACAAGAGAGCACAACAGCTGCGTCATTGCATGTGTCATGGAATCTTGCCAAAGCTAAGAAGCCAGTCGCTGAAGCCGAGTTGATTAAAACGTGTGCAATTGATATGGTTGGCCAAGTTTTAAGTCATGATGAGAAAACAAAGAAAATGGTTGTGGAGCTATTAAAGATGGTGCCATTGTCGGCTAACACGGCAACAAGAAGAGTAGATGTTTTAACGGAGGAGTGTTTCTCCAATCTACTCACCAGTTTGGAGAAAGCAGAAGCCATATCACTAGCCATAGACTCGTCCTGTGACCGAACCGATATGGAAGAGCTGTCTGTGTTCCCAAGATTTTTTGATGGGAAGACGTTTCGGGAAGAGCTACTTTGTTTGCTTCCTCTGCCTGGGCGCACAACTGGGGAAATAATTTTTAACGAATTGACACAGTTCTTTGAGAAGAATGGCTTGGATGTGAGCAAAATTGTGTCCGTTGTCACCGATGGGGCTTTGTCGATGGTGGGACAACACAAGGGCTTGGTAAGCAGGTTTGCTGCTGTTAACCCAGCACACTTGGCATTTCATTGAATTGTTCACAAATCAGTGTTGTGCGCTAAACTGTGTGGGGAATTGAAAGAGGCGGTGGATACTGTGACGAGACTGGTAAATTTCATTCATGGGAGTTCTAGTCTGCAACATTGCCTTTTCAGAGCATTGCTGGAGGAAATGTCAGCGGAACACAAAGATCTTTTGCTGCATAATGATGTTCGCTGGCTGAGCAAAGGCCGTGTGTTAGAGAGGGTGTGTGACCTGCACGATGAGCTTGTGCCATTTTTATCCAGCCTGCAGAGCCAGAAAGTCCGAGGATTTAAGAGGTTTTTAAGTGACAACAAGGTGATGGCACATGTTCTTTTTTTGTCTGACATCATGTCTCATCTAAATCAACTTAATCTGCAATTACAAGGCAACAACTACACTGTTGCGGACATGTACGAGGCGATTGGAGCCTTCTGGTCAAAGCTGAGCCTTTTGGAGAGAGATTCACGAGGGAAAGTTGCACTTGCCACGTCTGCGGGAGCATTGTGAGAAGAACGAAATGCAGGAGGATGCAGTGATGAAGGATTTCGTGACGAGCCTGGCAGAAAACTTCAGGGAATGATTTGAAAGCTCCCCTAAGCTCTCAGGTGACATCCTCCTCTTCCTGAGACAGCCGTTCTCCGTTTCGGCTGACGGCCAGTGGACTGCAGAGGCCAAAAGGCTGGTGCCTTCCGTAGATGAGGCGACTCTTCAGATGGAGGTCTTGGAAATGGGAACATCTGATTTGCTCAAAGCACAACACAGGGACATTGGGGTGAGTGACTTTTGGATCAACGTGGTTGCCCAAGCTCAATTCAAAAACACCAGAGCTATTGCAATGCTCCAACTCACACCGTTCCCCTCCACGTACATATGAGAGTCATCGTTTTCTTCAATGAACTCCATCAAGAACCAAGATAGAAACAGTCTCTCCAATGCACATCTTGGCCAGTGCCTCAGGATTGCCGCAACAGAATACAGGCCCGACATCAGAAGGATTGCCTCATCCCATTGCTGTCACTTCTCTCACTGATTCGTGAGTGAATCAATTTATTTTTGTCCATTTGTCAATCTTATTGTGGTATAATAATAATATTACAACAACAATAATACTGATAATTTCATTTATAGCTACACTTGATACTTGAAATGCTACATAGCTTAATTAAAAAGAAAAAAATAGATTAAATGAGAGAACAGAACCAATGGAAAAGCCAGTACTACTAAAATACCTTGTGTGGAAGAGAAGTGGTGAAGACTACCATGTTTACAGTGTGTGTGTGTGTGTGTGTGTGTGTGTATGCATGTATTTTAAGTCCCAGATGAGTTCTCAATGTGACAGCTGACAGTTGTGATAGCCACAGTCATAATTAAATGGCTGGTTTTGGACTTATTTTGTCTCAAAAGTGCATTTCTTTTCTTGTATGACCCACAACACAGGCTTTGAGAATCGCAGACCTACTACCACCACCATTACTACTACTACTACTACTACTACTACTACTAATAATAATAATAATGGTAATATCAGCAACAACATCTGCCCATAAAACAACTTACTAGCACAATGAAAAGAAACCCTGGACATTTTGGCCCTTGGCTTGGCATGCTTGACATAATTTGGCCCTTGTGGAAAATAATTGGGAAACCCTGGTGTAGAGGGACCAGGTGAGATCATCCTTCATGTGCGCTCTCGGAAGCTTTGTGCTCCTAACCCTCTTCACTTTGGAGGCTTTTCCTACAGGAATTCACAGATTTTATTACTATGTTTGCATTGTACTGCTGCTGCATAGAAACAAATTTCATGACATTTGCCAGTAATATTAAACTTGATTCTGTTTCTTATTTACATACAGTGAGAGTGGTCAGATGCATCTTGCTAAAGTCACACAATCATCTCTTTGGTCTTGTCCACATTGAGACTCAAGTTGCTGTGCCCCCACCTTTCGACCAGCTTCTCTGCCTCCCCTCGCTAAGCTGTCTCATCATCATTGTTGATGAGGTCAGCTGCGGATGTGTCGCTAGCGAATGTGATTACACGGTTTGAACTGGATCTAGTAGTAGAGACTGTCGCACTGTCAGTGTAAACACTGTGCTACTGACAATGCAAACACAATCTTACTGACAATGCAAATTCAATCCCAGTGACAATGTCAACACAGTCGTACAGACATTGTAAAGACGGTCCCAGTAATAATGAAAACACAGGCCCACTGACAATGGAAACACAGTTTCTCTGAGAATGCAAACACAGTCACACAGACAATGCAAACACAGACCCAGTATCAAAGTTAACACAGTCCCAGTAACAATATAAACACAGTCCTATTGACAATGTAAACACAAGCCCATTAACAATATAAACACAGTCCCACTGACAATGTAAACACGGGTCCACTAACAATGTAAACACAGTCTCAATGACAATAGGAATACAGTTCCACTGACTATGGAAACACAGTCCCAATGACAATGGAAATACAGTCACACTGACAATATAACACAGTCCTACTGACAATGGAAACACAATCCCACTGACAAAATAAACACAGTTTCACTGCCAATAGAAACACAGTCCTGTGACAATGTAAACACAGTCCCACTGACAATGGAAGCACAGTTCCAATGACAATGGAAACACAGTCCCACTGACAATGTAAACACAGGTCCACTATCAGTGTAAACACAGTCCCAATGACAATGGAAATACAGTCACACTGACAATGGAAACACTGACTTACTGACAATGTAACACAGTCTTACTGACAATGGAAACACAATCCCACTGACAAAATAAACACAGTTTCACCACCAATAGAAACACAGTCCCACTGCAATGGAAACACAGTTTCAATGACAATGGAAACACAGTCCCACTGACAATGGAAACACAGTCTCACTGACAATGTAAACACTGTCTCACTGACAATGTAAACACAGTTCCACTGACAATGGAAACACAGTATCACTGCCAATAGAAACACAGTTCCACTGATATTGTCAGTGAGACAGTGTTTCCATTATCTGTGGGACAATGCTTCCATTGTCAGTGGGACTGTGTTTCCGTTGTCTGTGGGACTGTGTTTCCATTGTCAGTGAGACAGTGTTTCCAATATCTGTGGGACTGTGCTTCCATTGTCTGTGGGACTGTGCTTCCTTGTCTGTGGGACAGTTTCCATTGTCAGTGGGACTTTGTTTCCATTGTCAGTGGGACTGTGTTTCCATTGTCAGTGGGACTGTGTTTCCATTGTATGTGGGACTGTGTTTACATTGTCAGTGGGACTGTGTTTCCATTGTCAGTGGGACTGTGTTTCCATTGTCACTGGGACTGTGTTTACAATGTCAGTGGGACTTGGTTTCCATTGTCACTGGGACTGTGTTTCCATTGTCTGTGGGACTGTGTTTCCATTTTCAGTGAGACAACGTTTCCATTGTCTGTGGGACTGTGTTTCCATTGTCTGTGGGACTTTGTTTCCATTGTCACTGGGACTGTGTTTCCATTGTCTGTGGGACTGTGTTTGCATTGTCAGTGGGACTGTGTTTACATTGTCAATTGGACTGTGTTTACATTGTCTGTGGGACTTTGTTTCCATTGTCAGTGGGACTGTGTTTCCATTGTCTGTGGGACTGTATTTCCATTGTCAGTGGGACTGTGTTTACATTGTCAATTGGACTGTGTTTACATTGTCTGTGGGACTTTGTTTCCATTGTCAGTGGGACTGTGTTTCCATTGTCTGTGGGACTGTATTTCCATTGTCAGTGGGACTGTGTTTACATTGTCAATTGGACTGTGTTTACAATGTCAGTGGGACTGTGTTTACAATGTCAGTGGGACTGTGTTTACAATGTCAATGGGACAGTGTTTCCATTGTCAGTGGGACTGTGTTTCCATTGTCAGTGGGACTGTGTTTCCATTGTCACTGGGACTGTGTTTACAATGTCAGTGGGACTTGGTTTCCATTGTCACTGGGACTGTGTTTCCATTGTCTGTGGGACTGTGTTTCCATTTTCAGTGAGACAATGTTTCCATTGTCTGTGGGACTGTGTTTCCATTGTCTGTGGGACTTTGTTTCCATTGTCACTGGGACTGTGTTTCCATTGTCTGTGGGACTGTGTTTCCATTGTCAGTGGGACTGTGTTTACATTGTCAATTGGACTGTGTTTACATTGTCTGTGGGACTTTGTTTCCATTGTCAGTGGGACTGTGTTTCCATTGTCTGTGGGACTGTATTTCCATTGTCAGTGGGACTGTGTTTACATTGTCAATTGGACTGTGTTTACAATGTCAGTGGGACTGTGTTTACAATGTCAGTGGGACTGTGTTTACAATGTCAATGGGACAGTGTTTCCATTGTCAGTGGTACTGTGTTTCCATTGTCAATGGGACTGTTTCCATTGACAGTGATACTGTGTTTCAGAAGTCCGGAAGTCGAAGCCTGACAGCTGACACCTGGAGATGGAAGCCTGTCTGGGGTTGAAGAACTCTCCATGTGCATGTGGGAGTGTGGAGGAGCTTGATTTGCTTGTTTTCTTGTGTTCTGTGTTGTTCCGCTGAGAATTGTGGGAAGGCTATATCGGCACCGGAATGTGTGACAAATCATACTGGCTGCCCCCACCCAGCACCTCCTTACGTGTGTAGGGTGTTAATGGAAACAACTCATGTCCCAGTATGTACGGCATGGTGGTGTAGTGGTTAGCACAGTGCTTTACAGTGCCAGTCACCCAGGTTCAATTCCTGAAGGGGGCTTGTACGTTCTCCCAGGGACTGTGTGGGTTTCCTCTGGGTGCTCTGGTTTCCTCCCGCAGTCCAAAGACGTACCGGTTGGTGGATTAATTTTCTATCGTAAATTGTCCTGTGATCAGCCTAGGATTAGGGATTGCTACGTGGTGATTGATAAGTCCGAGGCCTAAGGTAGAAAGAGTCAATTTTAGAAAACCGAGCACATTTATTTTTCAACATAGTCCCTCCTACATTTACACACACAGTCCAGCGGTCACGGAGCATACAGATCCCTTCTTTGTCGAAGTCGACGTCTTGGACCTCCAGAAGGTGGTCCACAGCAGGGGTGATTGATAATTTTGTGGCCTAAGGTAGAAGGAGATGAGTGATACAGCTCTTGTTACGTGCAGGTGCAGTTCGACTGGTTGAGTGATTATGCAGAAAGTTTGGAGTCAATAATTCATCTCCTTCTACTTCAGGCTGCTCTGCACAGCTAAGAATCCTGCTATTAACATTATACTCTGTTTTATAAGTTTGACTTTCCAAAGTGTGTTACTTCACACTTTTCTGGATTGAACTCCATCTGCCTCCTCTCAGCCCAGCTCTACATCCTGTCAATGTCCCATTGTAACCTTCTACACTACCCACAACACCTCCAACCTTTATGCCACCTGCAGTCTTTTTAACCCACCCTTCCACATCCTCATCAAAGTCATTTATAAAAATCAGGAAGAGCGGGAGTCCCAGAACAGATCCCTACAGAACACCGTTAGTTAAAAATCTCCAGGCAGAACACACCCCATCTACTACCACATTCTGCTTTGGTGTGCAAGCCAATTCTGAATCCATGCATCCACGTTTTCCTGGATCCCATGTCTCCTAAACTGAACTAAGCCAAACATTTCTAGACTGTTCCAGTGACTCTGTGGTTTACTGTCTTATATTCTCTGTTTTGCCATTTGCACAATTCGTTCTCTTTCTGCACTTTGGATCTTCGATGTTTTCTTTGAACGGGTTCCATGGTGTTTCTTTGTCAGTGGAAAGATGATCTCAGGGTTGTGCACTGCATGCATACTCCAATAACAAATCTACTTTGAATTTTGAATATTGACTTTCTCAATGAGCCTACCACGGATAATCTTGTCAAAAGCCTTACTAAAATCATATACATCACATCCACTGCTCTACTTTCATCGATTTGTTTGTCACTTCCCTGAAGAACTCATGAGATATGACCTGCCCTCACAGAGCCATGCTGGCTCTTCTTAATCAGACAATGCTTCTTCAAATGCTCATAAATAATGTTTCTACCAACAGATTGCTCATGACTGACATAAACCTCACTGGTCTATAACTCCCAGGATTATCCTTATTATGTTTCTTGAACAAAAGAGCAACATTTTCCACCTGCTAATCTTCAGGTAATACTCCTGTGGCCAGTGTGGACACAAGGATCATCACTGATCATCAGCGAACGTGCTGCAAACTCTTTCCTTGCATCCTATTGTAACCAAAACTATATTCTGTTGGGCCCTGGGGACTTATCTATCTTAATGCTTTTCAAATGCTTCAGTGCATCCTCTTTCTTATCGTTGACGCGTTCCAACGTATTAGCCTGTTCTAGAGTGTCCTCACATTCATCAAGGTCCCTCTCACTGGTGAATACAGAACAACCTCCCCTACTTCCTTCACCTCCAGGCACATGGTTCCTCTTTTATCCATGATTGGTCCTACCTTGACTCTAGTCACCCTCCTGTTCTTCATGTATGGGGCTTTCCTTAATCCCACTTACCAAGGCCTTCAAATGTCTCCTTCTAGCACTCCTAAGTCCCTTCTCAAGTTCCTTCCTGCTACCTTAAAACTATCAACGGCCTTGCCTTATCCTTGCTTCCTAAACTTGCTCCTTCCTCTTGACTAGATGTTCCACATCTCTTGCCTACCATGGTTCCTTCACCTTTCTATCCTTTCCACACCTCAATGTGTCAGTTAGTTGTACCAGGGTTGGAAACCCTTAGACGTTGACCTGTGGTGATTTAATAAGATGCTGGCCATTTGCTGAATGGGATTACACAAAACATCTGACCTGAAGGGGCAAGGCTTGCACAGCCTCTATCAACACAATAATGGCTATTAAACAGGAAAAAGTTGAGGATTTCACAATAACAATTTATCCCACTGTTGGCAATGTATTCATGTGCTGGAATATGTTTACATTGTGGTGTTTACCAGCATATGAACATCCTAGCTATATTTGCCTCTAGTATATCCTGACTAAAGGTCACTGCGGCATACAAAGTCATTCTTTTATATGTGCAGTCATGTAAACAAGTGCCCGTGGGAAAGCACAAGTCCGCAAAGCATTTCTTCAGAAACTAATAGTCTGTGTCAAAATATCAGTGAGTGGTCTCATCCAAAGGCAGTTTATGTGTTGCTGGAGAGCATCTGAGCCAAGCACAGCAGCACACAAGCCTGGACTTTGGCTGACACCCAGCAGCTGACGGACTCAGTCTGCAGGCAGCTTCACATTAACTCTTTGCGTCAGGCGTGCTTCCTCCCTGTGACGAGCCAAATATGATTTGTTTACATGTTCGCAATGAGAGAGAGCATACAGTAGAAATTTGGAACATATCCTGGTGCAAAAAAACCCAGAAAATGCTGGGAACACTAAGCAGGTTTCGGTAAAACAACAAAAATAACCTCGTCTGAAATTCTCTCTTCTTCTGTTTCCTATTGCACAGAAGGCACAAAAACTTCAAAACACATACCACTCGGATCAAGACAGCTTTGGTCCCACCGTCATATGACTATTGAGTAATGCCCTTGTACCTGTAAGGGAAAATGAGCTCTTGACCTCACAGTCCACCTGGTTTCACCTTTCACCTTTCTGCACTGCACTTCGCCTGTGACTGCCACACTTTATTTTGCATTCATTCTGTTACTGTTTTACTTTGTCGTACCTCAATGCACTGTTGAATGAAAAACCGAGATTCCCACTGCACCTTGGCCCTTGTGACGATAATAAAATATTTACCAGTTTATCCATTTCACTTGGGTGGAGAGAGAACCAGAGGAAGTCAGAACATTTTTCACCATTCAAGACTGTTTATTGTCATTCTTCAGTGCACCAGTGCAAAAGAGAATGAATCGGTTGTTACTCTGGATCTGATGCAGTATGCAAACACACAACAAACATAAAAACACAGTAAATATACTGCAAATATAAAAGCAAACCTATCAAACAAGTAACTGTTGCATTGTGCCTGTTTAATGAAGGCAGAGACCCTCAGTGTGGATGATAGTTAAATGTCTGTTCTACAAGTGAACGTTGATTTTTTTTCTCTCTGTCAATGGCAACGACAAACTGACAACAAAGACGGGATCTCAGATGGCACCTCTTCTGGATTTCTGGACACTGATGACTCTTGTTTGGCAGGTTATAGTTGTTTCTTAGCTGGAGGTTGGTGTTTGGTTACCTGAAGGCCTTGGCGTATTCTATTGACATACAAAGCACAACAGGTTACAGTGACAATAGGCAGCACTGTCTACCTTCATTGAAGCAACTGGTTCAGGCATGTTCCTGTTGAGTAAGATTGGGGAAACACACTGGCCCCAACCAGCCTTGGCGTCTCTTATTTATTTGTTTGTCTGTTTGTTTATTTATTTATTTTTGTTTGTTTATTTATTTCGTGATACGGCACGGAGTAGGTCTTTGCAGTTCTTCAAGCAATGCCACCCAGCAACCCCATGACCTCAATTAACCCTAACCTATTTAACCCTAGCCTAGTGACGGGACAATTTACAATGACTAATTAACCTATGCGGTAGATCCTTGGACTCCTTGGACTGTGGGAGGAGCTGGAAAAAACTCTTGCATTCCATAGGGTGGACTGCTTACAGAGGACAACTCAGAACTCCGACCCACATAGAGTGGATGCGGAGAGGACATTTGCTATGGAGGGGGGGGAGGAGTTTAGGAGCAGAGGGCACAGCCTCCAAATAGAGGGACATCCATTTAGAATAGAGACGAGGAGGAATTTATTTAGCCAGAGGGTGGTGAATTCATTGCCACAGAGAACTGTGGAGGTCATTTCATTGGGTATATTTAAAATGGAGGTTGAAATGTTCTTGATTGCAATGGCACTAAAGGTTACAGGGAGAAATCAGGGGAATGGTGTCGAGAGGGATAATGAATCTGCGATGATGGAATGGTGGAGCAGACTTGATGCAGCATTTGGCTTAATTCTGCTTCTATGTCTTTTGGTCTAAGCTTGGGCTATTTCATAAGTATGTTGCTTCTTTACAGAATTTAAACCTCTCTGCAGTTTTTCAATATTGCCTTTCACAATGTTTGTGACTGGACTAGCTGATGAACTAAATCAGCCAAAGCTGTTGAGCATGCAAGATCTGACATCCAAACGTGTGCACGAGACCGCTGTGTCAATGGAAACGGCATCCAAGAAAGCTGGAGAATACTGTCTGCCACAACAGAGAGGAATGGCTGCAATCCACAGTGAGGCAAGTATAGCAAATTGCAACGCCACTGGAGCAAGTCTGAAGTGGTCTGGGTGAGACCAGTTCAGTTGGCTCTTATGAAGTTCCAAAGACTTTCAACTACCACAGCCTTATGAGTTTAAAACAGCTGAGTGGTTGTTGTGAAAAATATTGTCTCACCTTGACAGCTTACAGATCCAAGGCTTGCAATAAATTGCAGATTAAAGGCCAAAACAAATAACACAAGGAATTACAGGAGGCATTTCGAAACAACAGGCCTGCAGAGTGTGGTGGTGCATTCGGGAACTGGGTGGACACAACAAAGACAGATGTTCAAGTACAGCTGCACAGAGTTGGGGCGAACTATGAAAAGAGGCCTGGTGGGCTGGCCAGGACAGCTCTGTCTGAACTGGAAGCATGCCCTGAGTGCTGATTTTTTTCAAAGTTGGATAAATCTGACATATGCCAATCGCAAAGCCCGAGAGATTCTGCAGGTACTGGAAATCCAATGAGAACAGATGAAAGCCAGTTTATTACAAGCTTAGAGCCATCACCTCTACCCTGAAGGCTGAGTGGAGAAGTTTGAAGAGAAGGAGGTGCTTAAGACTCTGAATTAGAGTAGGAGGGCCACAACAATGAAACAATAGATGCTGGGAACCTGGCATAAAGGCAGACAGCACTAGGAACACTGAAGAGCTCAGGTAAGATATGAAAGTGGGCAGATGAGAGCTATACAAAATCAGAGTATAGGCGTTAGGTATTATCTGCGTTTGGCACGTGGCCAAGTGGTTAAGGCGTTGGTCTGGTGATCTGAAGGTCGCTAGTTCAAGCCTCAGCTGAGGCAGCGTGTTGTGTCCTTGAGCAAGGCACTTAACCACACGTTGCTTTGCGACGACACCAGTGCCAAGCTGTATGGGTCCTAGTGCCCTTCCCTTGGACAACATCGCTGTCGTGAAGAGGGGAACTGCCAGTCTCCTATACAACCTTGCCCAGGCCTGCACCCTGGAAACCTTCCGAGGCGCAAATCCATGGTCTCACAAGACTAACAGATGCCTAGATTATCTGCACAAGGCTTGCACGTGAAGATCAAGTGTACTTACAAAAATAAATCTTGCCCATGCATAATTGAATGTGGACAAACAAAGCCACCAGTACCCTACCATTCATGTTCACACAAGGATCTTTGCTCTACACAAATATGCACAGTGGAGGAAGTCCTCAGCACAACCATGGATAAGTGCTAATGAAAGATTTACTGAGGTATAACCAAAATATTTGCTAAGAGTAGAACAGAGCAGAATTAAAAGGTTATGATTTCAGAAGAAGTGTTCGGCCAACGAGTTAAATAGAATGCAAACTGACTGTGCATTCTTGTCCAAGACGAAACACTGGACTTTGGCTTGAAGGTTAAATGCCAGTGGCTTGCAGTCGGTGAAGGGACAAAGCAGAGCCTGAAAATGTAGCTGAGCCAAGGTCAGTGGGACAGTGTTCCTCAGAAATCCTTCCCAATCCCGCCATGGTGCTTGTTGTAGTTCTCACAAAGGATGTGACGTGGATCCTGAGTGAGGAGCAACAACTAAATGGGATGAATCCAAGAAACCTTGAGGTTCTCCTAGTTCACGATGATACCGTGGATGAATGTACATTGACACCTGATGCCTTGGATACTCGTGCATGTCTTGTGAGAGCTGACAGTCAAAAGAGACCCATTGTGTACACGTCTCACCAGGGCAATGATGCACAAGTGGATAAAGTCTGGAATCAAGAAATAACATCAATATCTATCACCTTGGTAATAGGTTTAAACTCAGATCAAAAATTCAGATGGATCAGAGAAGTAAATACCATGGCTATGAGAAGAGGTCAGAGTTCATGTATCCTGTGGGGAATCACCCTCATCCTGACAGCCCAATGCCACCCCACCAAGTCTCAGATGCATAGGTGAGGCATCACCAAAAAGACTTGCTGATTACAGCTGCCAAATGTGCTACCTCTACTACCAAGAGAAACTAAGAGCTTAGTAACATCACCCACTGCAGACTCTCCTTCAAGTCACGTATCACGTATCAGATGTCCGGGGTCTAAGTCCCCGAGCTGCACTGTGGAAGTACCACCACTAAGACAGCTGGCTTGCATCACCTTCTCAAGGGCAACTAGGGATGGGCAGTGATGCCTGAAATGAATCAATTAAAAAAAAGCCAGGTGATATCGGGTCTGGATCTAGTGGCAGCATCAAGGATGGAGAGATGGGTATCCCATCATACATCTTGACCAGCACTGAGCAGAAGAACATGTGATTTCTGCCTCGTGTCTGTCATAGAGAGCCCCTTATCTGGAAGTGGAAGTAGGGACTTTTTCGCAAGCGTTGGAGATCCTGAAGCAGAACCTTGCATAGGGCATTTTGAAGGGGATTGATGAACAGAAACTGAAAGGGTATACAGATGAGAGTATAGCAGCGGAACAGAACCCTCCCACATGGGAGCACGTGAGCAACATTGCAGCAATTGAGGTCAAAAAGTCAAAATGCCTCCTGCCGCAAGGGGGAAGATGGTTTGCACTGGAGACCGAGGATTCAGTCTGAAAGCAGTCTCCAGCTTTGCCTTTTGCCTTGAATCATTGGAGCACAAGGGCAGTATTTATGGTACTTTTAGGAACAAGACGCTGGAAACTGGTCTGTTGTCACTGTCAGGGATTTGTTCACAGAGGGCATCTTGCCAAGGAGTTTATCCAGCCTCTCTTATTAGGCATTGAATTGTGAATGGAATGTCAATCCAATGCTAATTTACAAGCTCACAAAAAGTTGTGATATTCAATAGCGTTACTAATGAAACTGGACTCCTTTGAAAGGCCACTCTTTCAGAGGGAGTGGGGGGGACGGGGTTAGGTTTCTCACCTTTAGCCTGTCTGCTGAGGCTTGCAGACACTCAGGTGCATCCACACACACATAGACATGCTTATATGCACACAGACAGATGTACACAAAGATACAGACACACACATAAACACGTGTACACACACATACAAGCATACTGACACATGTTTACGGCAAGATGGTGGCAGTGGCTTCTATGGGGTCAAGAAAAGGTGCTACTATTCTACTTAAACATGCGGATAACAATCGCAAGATCCTGCTATATGTCAAACACTCAAAGGACTGTAGGTCCACGCCATCAGTGAGTTGCTCGCTGACGGAGATAACAAAGGAGCTGTGCGACGTACTGCTGCCTGAGTCAATGGAGGCTCACAGTCTAATAGCGAATGGCCATTATGGTTGCTTTTCCTGTGGTCACAAGACCACTTGGAACATTGTTCATTCAGTATGCCGCAAGTTCAATTCACTGACTTAACGGATGACAGCAGGGACAGACCGCAGGGGAGCTCCCTCTCCTCAGTCGCAGCGGGGACTAGGCCGCAGGGGAGCTCCCTCTCCTCAGTCGCAGTGGGGACTAGGCCGCAGGGGAGCTCCCTCTCCTCAGTCGTAGCGGGGACTAGGCCGCAGGGGAGCTCTCTGTCCTCAGTCGCAGTGGGGACTAGGCCGCAGGGGAGCTCTCTGTCCTCAGTCGTAGCGGGGACTAGGCCTCAGGGGAGCTCCCTGTCCTCAGTCGTAGCGGGGACTAGGCCTGAAGCCATTTTGCCTGCTTGCAGCTGCTGGAGGAAGGAGAGCGGTGGGGCGGTCCCCTCCCAGGTTTTGCTTGACAGAAGACAAGCTCCGTTGTGGTTGACTGCAGATGTTTTGGCAGCACTCAATGGACTCTGGGCTCAAGCTGCAGGGTCACTCCGCTGGGAGAGCCATCGTGCTCTACCAGGGGTAGCGCAATGCTGTTGTGGTTGACTGGAGGGTTCAATTGGACTGAAGGGCCTGGATTATTTTTATACATATGTATTCATCTGGTTGTGTTTTTGCTAATTATTCTATATGTGCCTGTGTATGTAAGGACTGGACCTCAATGCCATGGTGTTGTTTAGTGACGCCGCGGTGGGTTGACAGATGATCGCAGTGGGCTGGGGGTGTCTGGATTATACACATGCGCATTCTGTGTTGTTGTACTTTACTGACATTCTATATGGGTCTGTTGACTTGTGTGAGGACTGGATATCAACACGCGGTGTCGTGGGGGGTGGGGGGGTGTTGGGATTCATTTATCCTGTGAATGGGTTCTTGTATGTGACTGTTGGTACTGTGTTTTGCACCTGAACTCCACAATACAGGTGTCCCCTGCTTTTCCAACGTTCGTTTTATGAAACCTCGCTGTTACGAAAGACCTACATTAGTTACCTGTTTTCGCTAACAGGAGGTGTTTCCACTGTTACCAAAAAGGCAGAGCATGATAAAAGGCAGCGCATGAAAAAAACCAGCTCGCGCCCCGAGCAGCCAGGCTCCTTCCCTGGAACTGCATTCTAGCCAGCATTGCTTAAGCACGTACCTGTGAACATCTGTGCTTTATGTCGATTTATTTTAAGCATCCGTTAGCAAGATGAATTCTAAGGTATCGGAAAAGCCTAAAAGAACTCGTAAGGGTGTTATACTTAGGGTAAAACTATACATAATTAAGCGTTTTGACCGTGGTGAACGAAGTAAGGACAAAGTGAGTTTGGCTTGTGGAAGTTGACGAAGATGATGTTGAAGAGGTTTTGGCGTCCCATGACCAAGAACTGATAGGTGAAGAGCTGATGCAAGTGGAAGAGGAAAGGATAACAATCGAAACTGAACTCAATAGCGAACGGACTGAAAGCGAAGTTGTCCAGGAACTGAACGTGAAGCAACTGCATGAGATTTTCGCTGCAATTATTTCAGAAAAGTACGACTTTAATCTTGAAAGGGTACGCTGGTTTAAGGCATATTTGCAAGATGGTTTGAATGTTTACAAAGAACTGTATGATAGAAAAATGCGCGAGGCTAAGCAGTCAAGCATACTGTCGTTTTTCAAACATTCCACATCAGCCACAGCAGACGACGAACCTCGACCTTCGACATCAAGGCAGGCAGATATAGAAGAAGATGACCTGCCTGCCCTGATGGAAACAGACAACGATGAGATGACACCCCAGTGGTCCCCAACCTCCGATACTTTGCCGTGAAGAATGCAGTGGTGCAGTGGTGCAGCGGTAGCCGGGATGCACCCAGCACATCTTTAAGAAAAAAGCCGAATTAAACAAGCTAATTAATTAGGTGCCACCCGGCACATAAATGTCGGCCCAGATCAGACGCGATTGCCGATTGCATCGCCTCTGATCTGGGCTGAAATTTACGTGCTGGGAGGCACCTAATTAATTAGCTTGCTTATTTCGGCTTTTTTCTTAAAGATGTGTTGGGTGTGTCCTGGCTACAGCTGTACCCCTGCATGCTTCGCAGATCGATATCGGTCACTGCCCGGAGGGTGGGGGCCACTGCACCACCCCAACCTCTAACGACTCAGCCTAACACACCATAATCAGTGTGCTCAGCGCTGTCTTCCTAATTCCAGTAAGCGATACTACACTGTACATACATTATTTCCACTTTATATAGGCTGTGTATTTTTATGTGTTATTTGGTATGATTTGGCAACTTCATAGCTTAAAGGTTACTGGAGAGAGTGTTTCTGCCAAGAGCGCATGTGTGAGATTTTTGCCGTGGTGGACAGTGCGGCAATTATTGTAGAAAAGTATTTCTACCTTATATCGGCTGTGTATTTATCGTATCATTCCTGCTTTTACTATATGTTACTGCTACTTTAGGTTTTATATGTTATTTGGCATGATTTGGTAGGTTATTTTCTGGGTCTGCAAATGCTCACAAATTTTTCCCATATAAATAAATGGTAATTGCTTCTTCACTTTATGACATTCCGGCTTACGAACCGTTTCATAGGAACGCTCTACCTTCGGATGGCGGGGGAAACCTATAATGTTTTGTCTGGCTGTATTCATGGGTATCCGTGTCTGGTTGAGTCACAATTAAACTTGAATTGAATTCACACCAGCACATGCACACGTACACACACACACACACACACACACACACACATACACACATACACACACACACCAACATACACATGCAAACACAAACACACACATACACGCGTGCACACACACACATGCATACACACACATATGCACATGCACACACAATAACGCACACACATGCATACACACACATGTACGCACACACATGCATACACACATGCACACACACACACACACACACACACACACACACACACACACACATACACACAGAAATGTGTGCATACACACAGTTACCCAACAGCTGCTATTGGAATCAGAACAGAAACAAATTAGCTACCACTGACAGATGACATGAATTTTATTATTTGCAGTAGCAGTACAGGGCGAAGCCTATAACTCACAAACGTAAGTAACTATTGCAAAGACAAGGAGCAGTAGGGCAGTGTTGATGGGAAGCCTGGTGGCGAAGGGCAGAATCTGTCTGGAATCAGTGACTACAGCTCTCCAGGCTGATGAGCCCCCTGCCTGGTGGTGGTAATGAAAAGAGGGCATGACTCAGACAGTGAGAGTCCTTAGTGATGGGTGCCACCTATTGGAGACGGCTCGAGGTTGGGGAAGGTTGTGTCCATGGTGGAACTGCTGAAGTCTGTAACCTTTGTGATCCTGTGTACTGGAAGTTTCCCACCAGACTGTGATGCCACCACTCAGAGTGCCCAGCACTGCCCCTTGGAAGAACTTTGTGTGTATTTGGTGACACATGGAGTCTCCTCAAACCCCAACAAAATGGAGCCTCTGGAAGCACTTGATTACAGCAGATGTGAGTGGCACTGGGTAACAGTCATCGAGGCAGCTCGTCCTGCTTGTCTTGCGCACCAGGATGATCCCAAAGCTCAGAATGCTGCAGTGAGAGGTTGAAGATGTCCATGAATACTCCAGTCAGTTGGCTGGCACAGGGTTTCAATACACACCACTGGGGCCTGACACCTTGCAAGGGTTCACCCTCTTGAAAGTTGTTCTGACATTGGCCTCCGAGACAGAGATCGCAGGGTTATGGAAGTCCTGATGATTTGCACTAGTGTGGTTTAATTCTCCCTTTCAAAGCATGCATGAAATGCACTGAACACACACACTCACATGCACACTCACATACACACACACTTACTCACATACACAGAAACACTCACATACACAGACACACACACCCACACACACACACGCTCACACAATCACACACACTCACACTCACTCACACAAACCTGCACACACTCTCACACACAGACTCACATGCACACTCACACACACACTCACACACATTCACACACACTCGCGCACACACACACACACACTTACTCACATACACGCAAACACTCACATACACAGACACACACACCCACACACTCACACAATCATACACACACTCACATGTACACACACTCACACAATCATACACACACTCACATACACGCACACTCACACACAGACACACTCACACACACACAGACACACTCACACACACATGCATACAGACACACACACTCACACACACACACATGTACACACTGTCAAGTACCCCGTGATGGGAATAAAGAACCAGCAGAGATGGAAAACACTTTGGAGTCCAGTATTACTATAAACTAATAATATTTATTAGTAACTACACAATACAGTAGTATAAATGTAGATAAATCAAACTGATTAGCAATGATTATATATATATATAAGTGAGTATATCAGTAAGTGTGGAAATATATGTATGAAAAACCAAGCTTCTTTAAGTCTAGGGGTAAAAAGATACAGTCTTACGATGATGAGTAAAGTTCAGTTCAGTTCAGTTCAGTTCATGGTATTGAGTAGTGATGGAGAGAGAGAAGGAGTAGTGATGGAGAGAGAGAGAGAGGGAGAGATTTGAGTCTTCAGGTGAGCTGACGCCGTTGATCTTCTCGTTGTCCTCCGAAATCCTTTAAAAGTCACCGACTGTGACTTTAACAAAGGGGACCGGTTTTCTGTGGTGGACCTATCATCCAGGCGAGGGTGGACATGTGGACAACTCCCCACCAGTCAACCCCTTTCCTTTTCACTGCAAGAGCGACTGATCAATCCGCCTGATCGATCCTCCAAAACACTCTTTTCCTGCGGGCACAACAATGCTCATTCAGTGTCCAAAACATGTCTCTAAGGTCTATATCATCTCTCCTCCTATTTATCTCACTGTACTGGATACCAGCTGTCATTCAAATAACTCCTCCTTCCTCTCTCTGTGTAAGAAGATCACAAGCAGGTGAATGTCCTAGGGAAGTATCAACACGCTGCCGGAAAAATCATAACATCAATTGTCCATTAAATAACGCCGCCTTCTGTCACCATAGCAACTTACGAGCTGTTCGGTGCCATCTCTCTCTCCAACTCAGCAGAAATCCAAAAGTTACTTCCAGTGCCTTAAGGTGACAGTCCAAAAGTTAGTCTTCATCTCTCGCTATCTTTTAAAAACAAGTTGTTGGTAAATAACTCTCTCTCTCTCTTTTCAAAAGCACAGTTAATAGGGGTAAATGAGTACAGTTCATAGGGGTAATTCAGGACACACACACACTCACACACACTGTCTTGTACACTTACACACACACTCACACACACATGCTCACACACACACAATCATACACACTCACATATGCACAGACTCACACTCACACACACACTCTCAAATACAGACACTCACACACACAAACACTCACACACACTCATACACACATTAACACACACACTCACACACACACAGACACACACACTCACACACAAACACTCACACACACATGCTCATACACACTCACATACACACGGACTCACGCTCACACACACTCTCACATACAGACAGACACACACACACACACACACACACACACACACACACACACACACACACACACTCACGCACACTCACATTCACACATGGTGAAAGCAGAAGGGAACCAAGATGAACGCCATGACAACGTAACAGTTAGCATGACACTAGCACTGCTTGGAGAGTTCTGGAGTGCCGAATTCAATTCCGACACTGTTTGTTTTTAGTTTGTAGTAGATTTCCTCTGGGTGGTCTGGTTTCCTCTCACAGGCCGAAGACATACCAGTTGGTAGGTAAAGTGTCCCATGATTAAGACTCGGTTAACTCGGGGGTGGTGGAGGTGTTGTACAGGACTATGTGATTTGTCGGTCTGGGTTAACTCAGGGGAGGGGATGGTGTGATTTGACGGTCTGGGTTAACTCAGAGGAGGGGATGGTGTGATTTGACGGTCTGGGTTAACTCGGGGTTGTACAGGATGGTGTGACTTGTTGGTCTGGGTTAACTTGGTGGGGTGTACAGAACGGTGTGACTAGTCGGCCCAGGAGGCCTTAGTGTTGTATCTGTAAGTACGGGAAATGGGTTGGAACTGGTGATATCCAAGTTGTTCGTGTAGATCAAGTGGCCACCATTGCAGATGTACCAAGCCTGGGTGTTGGTCCAATCAATCTTGAGATGCATCTCTTTATTTACAGATTTTTACAAACTTCACAAAGGGAGTTTGTTGAACACTCACTGATCTGTAGTGCAGTTCGGATTGTGGGGAACGGGCAGGAATGAGGAACCAGACCTGTTGCGATGAAGACCACCTGCTGCATTCATTCTTTGGGAGAAGGCACAGAGAGAGGTAAAATATTATCAGGATTTCTGCAGATGAATGAGTGTGGCTGCTGGTTGGGGGAAGACATGCAGCGGGAACAGGTCTGTATGTCAGCATTACTAAGACCTGGAACAACAGGAAAAAAATTGCAGAGAAGCACAGGGGCAGTTGGAATCCATGCTGTTCCCGTAGCAACCTGTTCTATCTGGAGGAAATGAGTGAAGTTTAAAGAGAACATGGTCGGGGTGAGAATGAGTTCAGCCAAGTGGAGGAAGGGAACAGTAAGAGGGAAGTGGAGCCGATGCTGCTCAGGGCCAGGTGTGTGGGAAAAGATGCAACACAACGAGTCTTAGTCAAAGGTCACAGGAGTCAGACACCAACATTACGGGCCATCAATTCTTCTCCACATCTATTTGCTTTTAGGGATTTCATTAAAGTTTTACTCAGTTTTGGAGATTTCATTAAAGTTTTACGGGGAGTACAAACAAATCCTATCAATACTCAAGTAGCTTTCTCAACTCTTCATATCGGTGGCCGGACGATGTCCTGTAAGATGCAGGAAGAGTGTGTTTACCCAGTTACAACCAGCACCATTCCCTTCATAACTGTATGAGAAATAGACTCAGGAGTCAGCTGCTTGGAACCCTCCTTCTTGCTTCTCCATTTATTAAGTACGATTGACCTTTCACCTCCATTATCAGTCTCCCGCACTAACTCTTCATTCCTTGATTCCCTCAGTATCGAATAATCTCGCAGCACACTCGGGTAAAGAATTCAAAAGGATCAATGCCTTCCAGAGAATAATCATTCTGTTTATTCCTCCCGCATATAGCTATCATCATTGATACGGTCCTGACCAGCAGTTCCTAATGGCAGTGAGTTCTCGTCTAACCACCTTCTGAGAATAGAAGTGGTGCCTGAGAGATTCCTTCTCAGCTCTGTCCTGAATGGCCAACCACTTACTTTGAGGGTTCTGGATACATCACACAAGGAATCATCAACTGCATATCCAGCTCCAAAGAATTATGTATATTCCAAGAAGATCACCTTCCATCCTTCTAAACTCCAGAGAAATAGGACCAGCTGAGAATCTCTCCTCATATGGTGAACTCTTCAATCAATCCATTGCTGCATGCCCTCGATCAAGGATAGTCTTGCTAAGTGAAAGAAACCATCCCTGGACACAATATTTTCAGTGTGGTTTCACCAGGGTCCCATATGATTTGAACAAAACACCTCTGCTCTTGTACTCAAAGCCCTCTTGCAATGAAGGTTTCCTCTTCCAAATGTTTGTGTGTACTTTATTTGTATTCTGGCACTAGAATGGAAGGTGTAAAGCACCTGGCATGCAGCTACCTGTCCTCAGGTTTCCCTCGGGAGTTGTTTGTGAACTTTCCCAACAACTGAAAGAAAAACATGGAAACAGTAATCCGAGCACGAGGAGCAGGTAGCAGGGCTTATACTGCGGGAAGGTGAAGTGAGAGAGCTATAATGCTGCTGGTTTATTACCGACAATAAAGGACAGGTTATTGCCACTTCTCCTCTTCACAAGTTTCACATTTGCAGACCGCATGAGCAGACTAGTGCACGCTGCGGGGTTTGACACACGGTCAACATGCAGCATTTCCTCTGATACACACTAGACTAACTTGACATCACAAGGAAATATTCCGGAATATTAGTAAAGCTAAAATAGTCCAGATTTTTTAACTTTCTGATTAAGGCGAGCCACCAGCATGGAGGGCTTCTGTGAGCAGAGGGCTGGCTTAAGGGTACCGAACCTATACTTGAGTCTGTCAGCGTGGAACTGCCAGGTGCTTCCACCTGAGACGGCAGCTGGGGCTGTTGCAGGGCTTTCGTTGCTGTTTCTGTCCCTGGTGTGCCTTCCCTACTTCCACCCCGATCCCAAATTTGACAGACAGCACACTTTGTTGTTTGATGGCGTGTGAAGAATTTATTGAGAGCCTTCTCATTATATTGGAGCGGCCCCACCCTCGGATTAAGGCATTAGATGACATCATGTTTCTTTGTGGACTTGTTTTTACTGAAGGAGGGCGTGTCCGCAGTTCACTGAGCAATTTCAATACCAGCCAGAAGGAATCAGCCCACTTTGATTCATTTTTGTTCAGGACAAGGCCAGGACAGCATCTATTACCCAGATCTGACTGTCCTTGATAAGAGCCATTTCAGGCTGAAAGACCCTCATTATCAACACCTCCAGAACCCCAGTTCCATTCGCAGTTCCATTTCAGGCTGCACATCACCATGGTCTCATTCAACCAACCCAGTCCCCGGCCAGTGCAGGAGTCTTCTTTGTCCAAAGGAAAGCTGTGATCTTGGTCCCTGGATTGATGACTGTGGACTCAACCAAATCACCATTAAGAACAATTATCCTCTCCCCTTGATGGACTCCAAGTGGCCCGAAATCTTTACCAAACAGGATCTACAGAGCAAGTACGACCTGATCTGCCTTAGTCAGGGTGGAAGACAGTGTTCGGAACACCTACCAGCCACTATAATACTTGGTGATGCCTTTTGGACTTTCCGCCAGTTCAGCCGTTTTCTAAGCCTTCATCGATGACATCCGCTGAGACATGTTACACAGGTCTGTGTTTGTCTACCTCAACAACATCCTCATCTTCTCCACGGACTCAGAAGACCACATCTGTCATGTCTGTTTAGCCCTTCAGTGTCTCTTCAAAAACCAACTGTACTGCAAGTTAGAAAAATGCCAGTTCCACACCCCAGTCATTTCTATCCTGGGTCACGTCCTTTCACCCCAAGGCATAATAACCAGGGACAGAGAGAAAGGTGCACTGTCATTGAATGGCCCCGAATGCACTCCTCAAACAGCTACAGTGCTTCTTGGGGTTCTCCAGCTTCCACTGCCATCTAATCAGAGACTACAGCCAAATGGCCTCTCCTCTCTCCTACCTCACAGATAATCTGATCTGCTCCCGTGGATCACGCTTTCAAGGAGCTCAATAGATGTTTCACCACTCTCACACTCTCCGTCATCCAAACTCCTCTGGATCATTTGTGGTAGATAAGGATGCCTATCATTCCATCCTTATCCTGATCACCTGGAGACTTGAGAACCAGGTTTGTCAGGCCCTACAGCACAAGCCTGCTCCGGCCAATACACTTGACAATGGCATGTGCCTGCGGTGGCTGTGCACTCTGAGGCACTCCTGTGGGTCCACTCCTCGCCCCTCTCTGACCATCCAGGTGTACCATGGAGTCTGGATCTTCTCCAATGCCAGTTCTGGTCGCCCACCACGACCACAGATGCATGTCAATTTGTTACTGCTTTCTGGCAATGGGCCCAATCCAATTCCTCCAACCAGCACCCCTCTGGGCTGCTGTGGCCCCTACTGATCCCTCAAAACCCGTGGTCCCACATCACCATGGATTTCATCGTGGGTTTGTTACCTTCCGATGGGGCTACGGTGATCATGACAGCGGTGGGCCAGTTCATTGGTCTCCCGAAATCAGCCTCTGAGACGGCGGACCTGGTTCTCCAACATGTAGTATGCCCCCACTGTTTCCCTCAGGACACTGTGTCAGATCACGGACCACAATTTGTCTCCTGCTTCTGGTGAGTCCTTGGCTCCTCACCTGCACCTCTTAGTTTGTCCTCTAGCTAACATTGCAGACCAAAAGTCAGCTAGAAAGAATGAATCAGCAAGTGGAGAAGGTTCTGAGATGCTTCGCTGCCTCTAACCATTCCACACAGAAGAAGTATCTTCTCTACGTCAAACTGTCCCTCAGTCTGTCTACACACCTCTTCTGCCATGGGTATATCACCCTTTGAAGTGCTTCATGGTTACCACCTCCCCTTGTTCCCCACAGAGAAGCCAACAGCGGAGGCCCTATCTACCACAGCCCAAGCTAACTGCTGCCGGAGTGCTTGGAAAGGGGCACAGAGGGCATCCTAGCTGCCAACTGCTCCTACTGCCATCAGCACCCAGACAGAGTATTGTGGCCTGGGGACCACGTCTGGCCGTCCACCTGAGATCTGCCCCTGGCACCGACTTCCACAAGTTCTTGCCCCTGTTCATCCATCCCTTTAAGATTACCCATCTCATCAACCCAGTCACTTACCATCTGCAGCTGCCACTGTCCCTCAGGATCACACCTTCCTTCCATACGTCCTGCCTCAAGCCAGTTGTCCACGGACCACTCAACCCGCCTGAGGCTGAACCTCCAGAACCTGGGATGGTGGAAGGTGATTCAGTGTACACTGTTCATCAGTTGATGGATTCTCCTCATCGTGGATGAGGTGTGCAGTACCTAGTTGACTGGGAAGGCCCAGACTCCTTCTGAGGTGGAGTTGCACACTGCACGGTTGCTGGGAATATTCTCTATGCCATTCAGGAATAATGCCACAGTTCTCCAGGGATTTTAGCTCAGTGTCTGATTCCCATATTTTTTTTTCTTCCCATCTGATTTTTCTGGGATCTCTGTGATTTCACTGGTTCTGAAGACAAATTTAAATCTATGGGGATGTTGCCAGGACACGAAGACCTGAGTGGTAGGGAGAGGTTGAGCAGGCTAGAGCTCTATTCCGCAGAGAAAGAGGAGTGACATTATAGAGGGGCATAGATAGGATGAACGCTCACAATCTTTTCCCCAAAGATAGGGAATCAGGAACTAGAGGGCAAAGGGTTAAGGTGAGAGAAAAGGGAGATATTTAATAGGAGCCTCAAGAGCAATCTTTCCACCCAGGGAGTGGCCAGAATTGTCAGGCCTGCACATACAGGCTCCTCACAGTCTCAATCCAGTTAACAGGAGCCACCTGTTACTCATTTCTAACTCCTCACCTGCAGCCTATTTAAACCCAGCTCCCATCCACAGTCCCCGTTCACCCATCGAACCAGCCAGCCTCAATCAGTCACTCCTAGCCTTCAGTTACATCATTGCCTGTGAGATCAGTATCTGTTCTCTCTTGCTTTGTGGCCTCCCATGGCTTGTTATTTTACAGTTCATCATTAAAGTCATCACTCACTGCTGAATTGTCTTGGCTGCTCTGCTTTGGGGTCTAGCCTCCACTATATTTCCTGACAAGAATGTGGAATGAGCTGTCAGAGGAAGTGGCTGAGACCCATACAATAACAGTAACTTAGCTGGCCACTTGAATAGGAAAGGTTGGACAGACATGGGGAAAATGGGGCTAGGTTAGATGGGCATCTTGTTTGGCATAGACTGGCACGTATTTCCTTTATTACTCTAAGTAAGAGTTGGCCAAATACTCTGGGACCGGAGTACTGTTGGTCTGGTTTTACAACAAGCTCTCTTTTTCATTTATCCAGCTTCTATTTCATCTCAAGACAGCACAGGGTAACAATCTGATTGGTTGACCAGATACACAAGAGATTCTGCAGAAGCTGGAAATCCAGAGAACACACACAAGATGCTGAGGAACTCAGCAGTTAAGGCAGCATCCATGGAAATGAATAAACAGTCAACGTTTCAGCTGAGACACAGTTGACATTTTAGGCAGATTCCCTTCTTTAGGATTGGAAAGGAAGGGGGGATGCTGCCTGACCTGTTCAGTGCCTCCAGCATCTTGTGTGTGTTGATTAGATGATCAGCCTGCCTACGTCCTGTCACCGCAGGTTCCTTATAATGACACTGTATTCAAAGGCAACACATGCTCTCACTCTAATCACTCAATCCTTCATTGCAGCTTGACCCCACGTGTGGCATCTGATGGAGATGTGCCATCATCTGCACTGAACGGCACACAGTGACCTCTAAAATCAGGTGTGTTTTTCTTGCCTCTGCTGATAATGCATATTTAAGTGACGCTCTGCAATTGATTACTCAATGGGAAAAATTATGTAATTGGAATAATTTAACTATACTTGAATCTGAATTTGAGTAATGACAGGTTAGAAAACTGTCCGTGTCTGCAAACTGCACAAAAATCTCCTTTAAAATATTGTACACGTATCCTTGAAGGATTACAGTATTTACCAAACAGTCCATCACACAGCTGGACAAAGAACCTGATAAATGTGCACAAACAAGGCTGTCTATACACAAGCAAATGTTACATTCTAAAGTAGCTGATGCAGCAAAGCACTGTCACAGCCGCTGTTTTGGAAATTGCAAAGTCTCTTTGCTTGCAAGAGACTTCCTGGAACTGCTTACTGGCTGGATCTCATCCAAGTGTCCGACAGGCATGTACAGTGCAAATCCAATGGATTTATCTTGGCAAAACAGTGTGGAGGTTATGAAGCTGGGCTTGTGCAGTAGACGTGGAAAGCGGGGCAGCTGTTGGGTCTTTACAAGTGAACTGACGAGCCCCAGCACAGTAGATAAAGAAGCTGGCTCAGCCTTTGTAACTGGTGTGGGCTGCTGTACGTATCTCTCAGGGGGCAGCTGAACATATTTCCACTAATCCCCTGTCTACTTTCTCAGTGCACCACCCTGCTAACTTTGATGTCGTAAATATTCATTACATTTAAATATACTATGGTATTCGGCGTGCATTGGTTCATCGTCATTCACTCTTCTCCCCACTCTCCAAAACACTGCACTTCAGAACCCAATCCTGGCATCATCAGCAAATGTCCATCAAGCCCTGCACCACTCCTTGGGACCTCCAACCACCCCAGACCCCCATCCCAACCTTTCTCCGAGCCCATGTTCCCAATCCTTTGATTCCTTCACAAAACTATCCTGTGTGTGGCATCAATTTCTGATAAGCTTTAAGTGAAGTATCCTGACAGCTATTGGAAATCATTCAAATGGTTACTTCCAGAACCACTTGCACTGCGTTTGGCCAGCATTACGTCGTCTAGAAGTTCACCCCCAACTAAATGTGCTGTTTTTCTGTGCGACTGCATTAGCCTGCAAAATTTTGTTCCACTGAGGTCAATGGAATGAATTTTAGAAGCAGAACCCAAGACAGAACATATAGTTATTTGGAGAATTTATTTCTGCTTCATGATGTAAAGGAGTAGAATAAATCTGTAGGGACATACTTTAATAAATCTGGTTCGGTTGTCCCTGATTAACTCATGAATTTTCTAAAGCTCTCTCGTTACACTACAGATTCTACTGTTGGTTCACAACTGGATTTGGATTAACAGATTACAGGTACATGGTTTATCCTTCTCTACATTGATAATGACATTTCTGAGTTCCTCATGTAATTTGATTAAATTAAGCTGTATCAGTTTGCTTTCCGACTTCAATTAACTACAGATCAGGGTCTGGAAACTGAGCTAGTGCTAAGAGCAGAAACAGGACACTCAGCTCCTCTGACTGGCGTTGTTATACAACACAATCAGGGCTGGTTGGCCTCAGCTCCGCATTCCTGCTATTTCCCACAACCCTGGGTTCCCCTGCACAATATTTCTTTGCTTTGCTTTGAGTATACTCAATGACTCTAACTCCATAGCTCTCTGGAATAGAGAACTTGGAAAAAGACACATCATCTGAGAGAGGAAATTCCTCCTAATCTCAGTCTGAAATGAAGTCTTCCTTTTCTCGGAATCTATGTCTCCTTGTCCAGAAGAAGCATTTTATCAATATTGACCTTGTCAAATCCCAACCCTACAGAATCTTACCTGTTTCAATCAGATCAACCTTCACTGTTCTGAGCTCTAATGAACGTGAGCCCAACCTCCTGAACAATCCCTCCTCAGGAACCCCACGAACTCCAAGAACAGCCCTTCCTGAGGGCAGAACTACAGCTAACATGCTAGGTGTAGTCTTATGGGTGCCCTGTCTAGTTGCAGCAACACTTCCCTTATCCTTGCTTTTAGTTCCCACCCCCCAGCAGCTTTTCCTTCCAGACTTCATTGCTGCACCACCATTCTAACTTTGCATTTCAAGTATAGCTGGGGCCCCCCAGTACCGCAGCTTCCTGCTTTTCCATTCTTCCTGCCAAAGCTCACCAGTCACAGTTCCCCAACATGGCACGTCATCTGATAGAACTTTGCCAACTGGCTCAACCTCTTTGCAGACTCTGAATTCCTCAAAACTTCCTCTCCCACCTATCGTTGTACCATCATTACATTTGGCTGCCATATACTCAGTCCCTCCATCCTGCTGAGGAATATTCATTGTTAAAGCTTATTTATCTTAGAGATACAGTGTGGAATAGGTTGTACTGGTCCTTTGAGCCATGCCGCCCAACAACTCCTGATTTACCCCGAGCCTTATCACAGGACAATTTACAATGACCAATTAACCTACCAACCTGTACGTCTTTGGACTGTCTTTGAAGGAAACCTGAGCACCCGGAGGAAACCCATTCATTGCACGGGAAGAAAGTAGAAACTCCTTACAGAGGACACCAGGATAGAACTCTGAACTCTGGTGCCCCAAGCTGTAATAGTGTCACGCTAACGGCTGGGCTATTATGCCACATAATCATGCCTCTGTACTGATTACTCAGCAGCCCACTGGTACACATGGCCAATCTCAAAACAGCCTATTTATTTGCTCTCTGTTTTCTGTTTGTTAATCAGTCCCCTATCCTTGTCTGCTCCATTGGCCTTAAATTGTCTAATAACAATTTAAATGATACCTTATCAAGTGCTATTTTGGAAATCCAAATACACAACATCTACCAGTCCCCCTTTGTCCACCCTCAGACAAGTTTATCAAGTATGATCTCCCCTACACAAAATCACATTTGCTTTGCTTAATAATATGAAGATTTTCTGAGCATTTTGCTGCTGCTCCCTTGCTGAAGGATTCCAGCAGCTCCCAATTGCAAAAGAGCCGACTGACTGGACTATAGTTTCTTGGTTTCAGTCTCTCTCTTTTCCTGAACGGGGCACTATGTCTGAAGTGTTCCATATGGCTGCGGCTTTTCCAGAATCTGAGGAATTTTGGAAAATGACAAATAATGCTAATGTTAATTTGTGCTGTTTCATTTGAACTCTTCTACTAACCCTTCCATGACAACTTGTGACACTTCTTCCAAATCGTGCTTTAATATGCCCTGGGCTAGCCACAAGCTGAGGCAAAGGGATTCCCTGTTTCCTATCAGAGTGGCCCCCAGCCTTCTCAATGTGATATTTCTGTTGTTATATTGCCTGTCACTGATTTCTTTACGTTATTATTCACTCCATTCACATTTAACTTTACTCCTCCTTGTTATTGTTTTTTCTAACTTCTGTCTTGCCAACCTATAAATCAGTTGCATGTTAATTTGTTTATAATGGAACTTCATTGCTGCTGGGAAAATTAGGATGACTCCATAGAAGCTCAGATCAAAAACAAAATCTGAAAATGCATCCTCTATCTACAATCTTGTTTTATTTTCAAGTTCAGATCAAATGTACGGATGGGTTTTGGGGTGCAAGTTCAGAGCTCCCAGACAGTGGCAAAGCAAGTAGTCAGGGTAGTAAGGATGGCGTCTGGCATGCTAGTCTTCATTGGTCAGGGCACTGAGATATAACAGTCATGTTGCAGCTATATAAAACATCGGTTAGGCCACTGATGAAGCATTCTGTGCACTTCTGGTTGCCACACTGGATCCGGAAAGGATGTGGGGCCTTTGGAGATGGTGCAGAAGCGGACATTAGCAATAAGCAGAGACTGAATAAATTTAGATTATGTTCTCTGGAGCACTGGAGGCTGAGGGATGACTTTGATGGAAATTTATGAAAATATGTGAGGCATAGATAGGGGAGGTGGTCAAAGCCCTTTTTTTCCACGGTGGAAATGTCAGATGCCAGAGGGTAGAGGTTAAAGTTGAGAGGATGAAAGTTTAAAGGAGGTCTGCTAGGCAAGTTTTTCTTTACACACAGAGTGTTAGGTGCCTGGAATGAGGGGAGCAGGTGGAAGTAGATATTATGGCAAAGTTTAAGAGAGTTTTAGACAGTTACCTGTACAGTGAGGAAGTAGAGGGAGATGGGTCATGTGCAGGTAGATCTGATTTGTTACACAGACATCTTGTGAACACACACAATCTCTGTGAATGAAGGGCTGGTTCCCTTGCTGTACTGTGCTATATTCTATGTTCCAAAGTCATCAGTAAAGTGGAGACCACTGATTTAGGTTGTCATTAATCATGGGTGTAGCAGTTAGCGTAACATTATAAATGTGACGTGGGTTCAGTTCCCACTGCTGTCTGTAAGAGGTTTGTATGTTCTCCCTGTGACCGTGCTCACCCATCTCCCCACAGTCACTGGAAGAGATTCAGTATGTGATTGCCTGGCAGATGAATCAGTTAGGAACAATATGTCGTGCAAATATATTCCATGAATTGTTGATACATGGGATGTGGCAGAAAAAAAATTTCCAAATAAGGACTAAAAGACAAAAAGCTTCAAACAATTTCCATTTATCTGGTGTTGGAATCTGAACACAATTTTAGCTTTTGCTCCTTTTCAATGTGCTTTGCGAAAAGACAAAAAAAAATTCTCATGCTCATTATGTGCTTCAGAGACAGGAAACTCAGCACAGTATAATCAGATGTAGCAGCAGAGGTCTTAGGAAGCCCTAAAAATAGACTGTGTGTGAGTCAGTGCAACCACTCAATTTCACCTGGCCCCTTGATGGGCCCCCACACAGTCTCCTTACACTGCTGGGCTCTGATCTTCCCCAACCTTGCTGATAAAACAGGACTCACAAACAGGCAATTTTCCTTAATTACTTCTGTACTGTACGGTGGATGTGCACTTGCAATTATGGATTAAAGTAGACCAAACATTAATATAGGTTATCACCACATGCCTGGTTACAATGTGCTGTTTTTAGGAAGCTTTGGGAATAAGAGTTGGCTTCGTGAATTGCAATAAAAGGGTTAGACTAAACACTCCTGAGAACACAAAAGCAGATCATCACCGATAGAGGCCACATTAACACGAAGCTTTCTCACATATATTAAATGATTCATGGGTCTACTCAGATTTAATCTTCCCTATTTGGCCATACTGTCATTATGATGATAGTGCCCTTTATAAAAATCTGCGGACCCAAAACATGCTTCAACTGTGCCGGGAAGTTGCTTTTACTGAACACTTTGATGCCGTGATGAGTTTCTACTCTGACTGCCTCTGCAGTGAACTTCTAGCTTTAGTCTCATCCAGAAACAAACATGAAAAAAGTAAACAGAGAAAAGGCCAATGGTTCACCAGTGGAAAATGGGAACGCTGCCAGGAGTGCTCCTCATGTCTCTACTCCCAGAGGAAACCTACATTTACCATACTTAGCCTGTGTCTGCAGGGGAAACTGACTATAAGCTCCAACTACTTACTAAAGATTGCTCTTTCCTTCGGGTGAAAATTCACAACCTTGAAGCAGCTGGTGGATTTCCTCCAGATTATCACTTTTTCATCATAGAGTCACACAGTATGACAGTATTATGGTCCATCTCATCCAAAATTCCCATCTAAGCAAGTCCCATTTGCCTGTATTTGGCTATATCCCTCTAAACCCTGTCCTATCCATGTATCTGCCCAAGTGAAACGGTGTCCTGGGGGACTGGTTTTGTGTCTTTTATCACTCACTGCCCCTCATTAGTTGTCCCCTGCGTTCAGTAGTTTGCTGAGACACTGGCGAATGGGATTAGCATTGAAAGGCATAGACATGATGAGTTGAATGGGATGCTTTGGCGCTGTGGAGTCAGAGAGCAAGGCAGGTCCTTCTCCACAACGGACCCGTGCTGGCTGCGTGCAGTTCTATGACTCTATTTTGGAGGGCAGCTGGTGGATTCCAGATCAATTACAGCCACGTTTGGTAAGGATGATAAATTTCCATTACTACAGTCCTAGTGAAAGAGACAGCATTTAAATGGCAATGTGGTGGGTTCATAGTCACCATTACTGATAGCAGCTTATCAATCCCAGATTTATTTATCAAGTTTAATAGCTGTCTTGGTGGGATTTCAACCCACAGATCAATAGTCCTGGCCATTATGTAATACCTGTTGTCACACTCTCGCAAACAAATGCAGTTGCCAACTGCCTGATGTTGTTGGGTCTCTTCCATTATCAATAAGCAATAAACAGCCAGGGGGTAAACTGCAAACTTGTTTTGTAGCTGGTGAAGCAGAATTGAAGCTTCAGTCACCCTGGTAAAGAAGAAAACATGACAGCTAGATTGTACACAGTAAGTTTCCACCATTAGTAGACAGCCTAGTGCAGTTGTTAAACCTGTTCCCACTGCACCATAGATATTCCCTTTGTCCTGTCATTCGCTCCTGCCACCTTCTCTGTCAGTTAAAATCACCTTGTTTATCTCTCTCTTCTAGTCCTGAAGGAGGGCTCCGATCTGAAACCTTACCTCTTAGACGCTGCCTGAGCCGCTGAGTGTTCCCCATGCCCCCTACTTTTATTTCAGATCTTCAGCATCTGCAGATTTTTTAAAATTTTCAGTACAGTTGGTGATACTGAACTATCAGTCACGGCCTTTGACTAACAAGCTGGAACTGTGAGTACAAAATCCACCAAATCTAAGGACCAAAACAAACTAGCCAAGCTATATGCAATTATCTTCATATCCAACAACCATCACAACCTGTTTGATTCATTCTGTCTGGTACCATCAACTGGCTGAGCACACGACATATATAAGAGCATCCTCCTGCTCCTCGATTCATTCCTCTGCTTTGCTCAGTACGCAGTATGTGTGTGAGGATGTCCACCCCACTGAGGGAATGACTTATCCACAGATTCACAAGGATAGTGAAGGGGGAACAATAATTATTGTGTCCGGGAGCCCTCTGATTAAAAAGAGCCGATAAAGAGTTTGGGTTTTGGGAACATTGAATAAAAGTTGAATATTGACCAGGCTACTCTGACAAAAAGAGTTCTTTTTCCAGAAGTCCCAATAATAAGTCAGAGGCAGGACTGCCCGAAAGACAACAGTGAGCATTTCCTCATTACTGCTGAGATATCACCTGGGATCACACGGGCTAATCTTGGGAGCTGGACTTCGATATTTCAGAGAGTTCTACCAAGTTTCACGCAACAGATCCACACAGCTTTGACATTCTCCTCTGCGGTTCTTTCAAATGGAATGAGACACACCTATATTAATCGGACTGTCTATTTCAATCAAATCAAATCAAGTTTAATTATCATTCAACCATACATAAACACAGTGAACGAGACAGTGTTCCTCTGGGGCCAAGGTGCAAAACATTCAAAATAGTGAGTAACATTCAAAACAGTGAGTAACATAATTCAAAGTACTGAGCCAAGAAGCATATTCACTCAAAAAAAACGTATATATAATCCAAGACCCTGAGCCAATAATGTCCGGCAATTGATGTTCAGTCTCCCGGCACTATGCAGACACACACAATCCAGCCTGTCATTCCACTGCTCAAACACAGGAGGGTAGCACTGATGGGAGAGGCCAGGCCCAGCCGAGAGCGGTTGTGATGCTGTAATGTTGGTCTGCAGCAGCAGGCAAGCCCAAGGTTTGAGGCCTAGTCTTGGCTCCAGTCGAGGCCACACAGCTTCCATGTCATCTGTCGAGCCACCAGACAAGAATAACAAACCTGTGGTACTTACATTACTGCTGTCCAACAGAGTCTTGTGATCACAAGTGAAATATCTGAGACAATCTGCCACATTTATACTACACTCCAGCCTTGTGTACCAACTTCAATGAAGCAGGCAGCAACATGGTCTGCAGCCAGTTCAGCTCCTCTGAACCTAAATCAGCTGCTCTAACATCTCGATGGGCTCCTCTGATAGCCTGGCCAACTCCTTTCCCAACATCCCAAACAGCTCCTTTCCCACCATCCTGACCTCCCAACCTCCTGACCTGCACCTTTCCCGACATCCCAACCCAACCTGTTCCTATCCCAATATCTTAACCAGCTCCTTTTCTAACCTCCCGACCTGCCAACCAGCTCCTTTCCCAACATCCCGACCTCCCTACCTGTTCCTTTCCCAACATCCCAACCTCCCAACCAGACCCTTTCCCAACATCCCGACATCCCGACATCTCGACCAGCTCCTTTCCCAACATCCCAACCAGCTCCTTTCCCGACATCCCAACATCCCGACATCCCGCCCTGCTCCTTTTCCAACATCCCAACATCCCAACCTGCTCCTTTCTCGACCTCCCGACCTGCACCTTTCCTGACATCCTGACATCTTGACCAGCTCCTTTCCCAACATCCCAACCAGCTCCTTTCCCTGCATCCCAACATCCCATCCAGCTCCTTTCCCGACGTCCCAACAGCCCGACCTCCCAACCTGCTCCTGTTCCCAACATCCCAACATCCCGACCTCCCGACCAGCTCCTTTCCCAACCTCCCGAACTGCTCCTATCCCGACATCCTGACCGGCTCCATCCCAACATCCCGACATCCCGACCGGCTCCTTCCCCAGTATCCTGGCAGGATCTTTGTCTGACAAAACCTCGGCTGGCTCCACAGCTGGCATCAGTCCGGCTGCTCCGATCCACAAGCAGCTCACTGATGGAGTAGCCCTACAGTACCTGAAGCTCATGGAGCAGAATTGTACTTGGATCGTAAAAACCAAATTTTACAAAGAAAGGTACACCTTTGATTGGCTCCCGAGAAGCCGCTGTGTTCACACGAGCGGCCATCTTACTGAAGAATGATGTGAGTGGCCAGCAGGAACAAAGACATTTCCATTATTACTGACAGCTTGCCAAAGTTTGAAAAAGCCACTGATGAAAGAGAAACAGTTGTGTATGATCAGTGGATGCCTCACAATACACAATATGCAATCTAGTGGAGCCACATCCGCAGAGATTTAGGTTCAATCCTGGCGTTTGGTGCTGTCTCCATAGAGTTTGTGAGTTTTCTCTGTGACTGTGTGGGTTTCCCTCAGACGCTCTCATGTCCCAAATACACATGGGTTGTGAGGTTGGTCGGCTGTTGTAAGTTGCTGCTGGAGTTGGTGGATGGTGGAGTCCGTGGGGAAGTTGATGGGAAGATAGGAGAGAATAGGTTGCAGGGAAGAAGGGATTGTGAAGACGTTTTGACAACTGGCAGAGGTTTTATGCTCCAAACAAACTAACTTATAAGAAATATGACGACATTAACTTCAGTCTAAAACTTAGTTGTCAATGGGTAACTTCACACTTTGTCTAGATTTTGGACACTTGTGAGGGAGTGCAGTTATTTGAACAGACAGGGTAATCAGCTGAACTCATCAGATGATTATGAGCTGAAATGGAAAGTGAGCGACAAGAGCAATCACAGCAGTGACTTGATTGTTTTCATACGTGCTCAGCAGGTGTTAGTAGGAAACAGCAGATGGAATCTGGAAAAGCAAAGGAAGCAATACACCAGGACAGTGAAGCTCTGTTGCGTTTGTTCTGGAAGTGCTTCATTTTAATGGACTTATTCACTTCCCATTTGAAAATCACTACTAAATCTATTTCCACTGTCTCTTCAACCTCATTCTTACCAGGTAGACAATTGGACAACTAAATCTGTACCACGTAGAGAGAAAAGTTCTTCAAAGAGGGCGAAATTAAGGATGACAGAAAGGAGAGAGATTAATTGTCCTAACCTCCTTGTGGTGCTAGTTTTGTTTAGTTTTTATTATTTACAGTACAGTCCATGTCCCACAGTGCTTGACCCTTCCAGCAATAACAAAAATTCCTCCTTCTATATCCATCATGATTTTCAATTCCTCTCATATTTCCTCACAGCCCCTCAGTGGCAAAAGGACAACTTCAGCTTCATCAGTCTAGAACTAAACTCCCTCATACTGAGAATCATTTTGATAACTCTCTTCTGCTGCCCTTTCTGTTAGCACACATTTCCCGAGTTTGAGTGAACATAGATCAGTAAGGCACAGGAACAGGCCCTTTGTCCCTCGATGTTGTACGGAACTATTTGAACCAACGATTAAACTCCTAACTAACCTAATCCCTTCTGCCTCCACAATGTCCATATCCCTCCATTCTCTGCACATTCATCTGCCTATCTAAGAGCCTCTATTTTATCTGCCTCCACCACCTCCCCAGACAGCACCTTCTGGGCATCCTCACTCTTGGTGTAAAAGCCTTATCCCTCTCACTTAAATGCATTTTGACATGGGGAAAGGATCCCAGCTGTCTACTGGAGCTATGAATCTTACAGATTCATACCAGGATTCCCTTCAGCCTCTGCTGCTGTAGAGAAAACATGTCTCGTTTTTCCAATCTCTCCTCATTGCACGTCCTCTAATTTAGACAGCTTCCTGTTAAACCTCTTCTGCACCTTCTCCGAATCCTCCACATCCTTCCCATAATGGGGTGACCAGAAATGAATGCATTGCTCCAGATGCAGCCTAGCCAAAGATTTATAAAGTTGTAACTTAACTTCCTGAGTCTAAAGAGGAATTAAGACCAGGTCAGATTAGAGCTGAAATGATATCTGTGATTCCAGCTGTTCTTCAGAAATGTTGACATTTCAACCCATGCCCCTTCCTCCAATAACTGGAATCATGTTTTACTTACTGTATGCGTACAGGTCCGTGACTTACTGCCTGTCACACAGCAATGAAGGTCCTCGATCTCTGGTGTTGTTCAGGGCTTCCTTCACTGTGCTACTAGCTTCTTCTACTGTCAGCCGTGCAAGTCTCGGGAAAGGACGCAGAAATATTGTCGCACTCAGATGCAGAAAGATTCTTCATTGCTGTTTCCATAACAGTTCTGTTTGACTCGTCAGGGTTGTTAGCCCTGAGCTGAACCCCTGAACCTGGAGAATCAGTGGACACCTCTTATTATGGCCTCTACCCTTTGACCTGTTTGGCATGGGTGACCCTACCAAGGGCCAAAGCATAAAGCCCTGACTGCAGGCAACATAGTTCTCTGGGTTATTGAGACACGCAAGCCTCCAAACCACGACAAGGTCCGGGTCCTCTTGGAGGACAGGTCCATCAGCTGCCACCTTTTAACCATTAGGTGGCACTGTGGAGCAGTAGGTTGAGTGCCTGAGACATAGGTTCGATCCTGACCTCGGGTGCTCTCTGTGCCTAGTTTGCATATTCTCCCTGTAACTTCATAGATTTCCTTCCAACATCCCACATGTGATGATAGGTTAACTGGGCTCTGTAACCGCCCCCCCTCCCGCCCCTGGTGTAGGTGAGTGGTGCAGGAATTGACAGGAAAGTAGTGAAACCAAAATTGATTAGTGTAGGATAAGTGTAAATCACAAATGAGAGATGCATGGTTGGTTGGTGGCAGGTACAGACTCAGTGGGCTGAATGGCCTCTATCCATGATGTATGAGTGTGGATATAGGGGCGGGCACATTGCTGTTATCACAGAACCCACAGTCCTCCACCCATCTGCATCATTTTTTTGTTTTGCTCTGCCAGTAGTTCCTGCCTGAAGATCAAGGGTAGACCTGTTGGAAAGATTCCACCACAAGACTCAAATTTTCCCTCTGCCTGTCACGGCAAGTTGTTGTTTCAGCCAGGCCCCCAGTGACTCTGCTGTGCAGGTGCTCAAGTTCCAGCCTGGGGAATGTTGCTGATAACAACACACTGAGTTCCTCCCTCACTCTGTGGTGTAAGAGGCACCACTCACTTCCAGACTAGATGGTGGTTTCTGAGTGCCCTGACCTCAGCATAACCTTGTCTGGACAAATAGGCAATAATGGAGAGGGTCTGTACTTGAGTCATCCTGTTATAGAAGTGGCAACTGCTCTGTCCAAGGCTGCAGGAAACCAGAGTTGTGAAATAGCCCAGTTTATCATGGAATCCAGCCTCCTTTCCATCTCTACGTTGCTGCCTCAGGAAGCAGCCAACATAGTCGAGTCCCCTCCCACCACATTCTGTCTTTTACCCCCTTACATTGAGTAGAAGGTTCAAAAGCTTCTGAACATATACCATGGGGCTCAGGGACAGCTTCTGTCCTGTTGTTAGAAGACTCTCAGATGGATGGTTTGTGCAATAAAGATGCACTTTTGATCCCTCAGTGGCCACTTTATTGGATACCTCCTGTACCTACAAAGTACCGCTGAGTGCATGTTCATGGTCTTCTGCAGCATCCACTTCAAGGTCCGACGTGTTGATGCCCTTCTGTACACCGCTCTGTAATGCGTGTTTGTTTGAGTTACTGTCACCTTCCAGTCAGCCTGAACCAGTCTGGCCATTCTCCTCTGACCTCTCTCATTAACAGGGCGTTTTCACCCACAGAATTGCCACTCACTCGATGTTTATCATTTCTCCCACCAGTTTGTAAACTCCAGAGGCTGTTGTCAATAGAGTTTTGTTGTCAGTGCTATCTGTGCATTGGAAATTCCACATTCAATGGTATGACTGTACCCACGTCTCTACAGCTATGAGGCAGCACCTCTAGCAGTTGTGCTACTGTCCTGTCACCTGCTCTATTTCCACACTGCATGGATTCCACCACATTAACTCCCTCACACAAATGATGAGTTGATGTGCTCTTGTAAACAGAACGATAAAAGTTTGCTGGAACGAAATTTCTGACATGGTTCTGGTACTGTTGGAGACTGTGATCTACATTTTGTTGGTGTGTTTTCAGGCTGGTGCTTTGCTATCTTGGAGCAAAACGTGTGGCCTGAAAGCCAATTAGTCTTGAGATGAGGTGTGAACCCATGATCATCTCCATTTCTCACCGATTTCACCAATGAAAGCATTGAGGATGATTGAAGTCATCAAGGCGAGCGGGTGTTCTACCAGCCTCTCGTTCGCTGCTGCCGGGTCTGCGTGGGACGGTCTCTCCCTCTCCCTTGCTGTTGAACGATGGTGCCAGAATCCTGGGTCTTGGGCAAGGTTTAATTAGTGTGGTTTGTGGATGAGACTCTGTAGTTCATGTTATGATGTGTTTCTGGTTTCTGGTTGCGCCTTTTTTGTTGCTATTTTGGGCAATTTTGAACCGGGATGGCCTGCAGATGACAAACACTGAGCTGAACTGGATATGCCTGGATCTCTTTGTGTTTCTTATGCTGTGTTTTTCACTCTTTCGTTGCCATTTGCACAATGCTTTTTTTGCGCATGGGGGGGGGTCTTGATGCTTTCTTTAATGGGGTCCATGGTTTTCTTTGTTTTGTGGCTGTCTGAGGAGAAGACGAATGTCAGGGTTGTATCCATACTTTGATGATAAATGGACTTTGAATCTTTGAGGTACAGAAGCCTGAAGTCCCACAGCACCAGATTCAAGAACAGTTATTTCCCTTAAACCATTTGGTACTTGAACTAAGCAGTGCTGCTCTAGGCATTACAACTTAGCAACAGTATGACCACTTTGCTCTAAAATAAACATTTTCTGTTGCAATTGTTTTTATTGTAAAAATTGTGCTTTTCTTTATGTTTTCTTGTGAATGCTGCTTATATGATGCTATATGCCGGTGATGGGGCCGCAGCTAAGTTTTTCATTACACTTGTGCTTTTGATAGTAAACTCCACTTGGACTCCATGACACTGGATTGCCAAATGGACACACTGGAGAAGGAAATCTACTGGCCAGCCTTTTCAGGGGTCCAGTCCCACCAAATTCAGGGGCGACCTGGGATGGACAATAAGTGTCTGAGGCACCCATATCTCAGAGCCTGCTGTCTTGCCTACTGAGTTGTAGTGGTAACCTCCCAGAGGTCATGATATCCTATGGCTCCTAACTGTGCATTCTTAGAGTAAACCAGTCCATTTACTAGAAATGGGGACTGTCCTACCAGCCTTGAGTCTTCAATAAGCATAAAAGATTGCAGATTGAGATCTGAAGGAATATCAATAACGTCTTACAAACCCCCTAAACATCCGGGAACTGTCCAGTATGACTGCAGGTGAACAAAAACAACTGCAACTTTTTCAAGGTCTCTATAGGCCCACTTAATAAATTATTTAAAATAATAAGATTCTGACTACAAATGGGGATTTCCAGTTGCAGCCCTTTGTCAATCAACTGATTGGGATGGTTCTGCAAGTATTGTTTATCTCAGCACAATGTACCCATTGACCTAGGGTCTGCAGTTATGGTCAGTCTGCAATGCACTGGGGAGTTTTCTCATCTCTGTGAGGCCAGATTGAACCTGTCCTGGGAATCCGGGCACGGTGCGTGACTGAATCACTGCAGCTGCATGATAACTGGCTGAAGTCCTCCACCTTCAGGCCACAAATAGCTCAGCCAAGACAAAGAATAACACGGCTGAGCAAAGCTATTATGCTCTGCGAGAAACATAACATTATAGCATCAGCAAAAACATCATAACATCTGCACGAGAACAGATGTGTCTCATGACTTGAGGCTTTTTCTTTGGGAGGGTTTTCAATAGATAGAAACCTGATTGGCTATACAGGAAGAGAAAATATCACAGAGGCCAGCCTTCCCTGTTTTTGAGACAGGTTATTCTATTGTGGCTTTGACTCTCTCACGCAACACACCATTGTTTCAAATCGCAATGGCTGCTCTATCTCTTGCTTCACTCCTCTTCCCTTCTCCTTCCAGTCTCACAAAGGGCTCACTCTGGTGACCAACCATGGGCAGTACAGGGCTGGCTGTCCAGCACACCTGGGTCAGCTTACTTTGAACCAAACCCCCTAACGTCATAAACTCCTCAGAACCTAGGCTCACACCACTGATAGATATCAAAGGACTGGGCTGGGCATGGCTCCAGCCAATCCATAACAAGGGGCTATCTTGGGGATGGACAGACATACAGATCCCTTGGTGTCCCTGACTGGGCTCTGGGTGGGCAGTTCTCCTCCCGGCAACACAGCCCAGAATCGACACCTATGCCCTTGGATTCAAACGTGTATACCAATGCTGCATTTGTGGGTTTATCACACAGAAATGCAGATCTAACCTGCACTTGGGGACAGAATGCATATCCCCTGATCAAGGTGGGCCTGGTGAAATTATGGGGACATCAGAGTTTTCCCCTCCAGTGCTTCCTTTCACAAAGGATACTTTATTCCTAACGGTTGTCCAATACAGAGCTTAGAGAGATAGAGCACAGAACCAGACCCTTCAGCCCATTAAGTCCATGCTGGGCATCAACCACACTAATCCTGCACTAACCCCACTGTATTCTCAACACATTCCCATTAAACACCCACCTACACACTAGGGGCAATCTATGCTGTCCAATTAACTCACCCATCATACCTTTGGGGTACGGGTGGAAAACAGGGCACCCAGGGGAGCCCACATAGTCAGAGTGAACAGAATTGTTTTAATATCGTCAGTGAAAAGCTTATTCTGCATACTGCTCATACAAGACCACCATTACACAGTGCACTGGGGTAGGCAGCACAAGGTAAACAACGTCAAGAGTAACAGCTGCAGAGAAAGTGCTGTGCAGGTAAATTATAAAGTGCAAGGCTGTAACAAGATAGATTGCGAAGCTCAAAGTTCACTTCATCATACTAGGGAATCATTCAGTAGTCTTAAAAGAGCAGGGTCGAATCTGTCCTTGAGCCTGGTTTCTGCCTGATGGGAGGGGTAGACTAGAAAGGCCAGGGTGGGAGGGGGTCTTTGATTATGCTGGCTGTTTTACCGAGGCAGTGGGGAGTTAGACAGAGTCCGTAGGGGGCTGGATTAGGATTGACGATTGCGGATAAGGAGTTCAGGAATGAACCTGTTCCATTCGTTCCTTGAGGGTGCCATGCCGGAGTGTCCAGTGGTGGGGAGGGTGAAGGGTGATATTTTCCATAGAGCCCCTGCAGTGATCGCACACGGCTCCAGTGCGTCCACCAGCACGTGGTCCTCACCGTAGAGTTGGCAGCATTGTGACGTGGGTGGCTCCATGAACTGGGAGACCAGATTCTGGGCAGACTGGAGAGCGTCTCTCATTGAACTGACGAACTTCCAGCGGAAATCAGGCCTTGCCTCAGTGCGTGTCGCTGGGACCATCCTATAGAGCAGGGACTCCTGTGTTCCAGGGTGTCTAAGGGCTTAATATAAGAGGAGTGCCTGAAGTCTCTGGACCTGTACTCAGTGAGGGTCAGAAGGTTGAGGGGGTTATCTGATTGCGGCCTGCTGAATACTGGATTGAGTGAACGTGACAAGGACACTCTTCTTAGTAGGAGGGCACAGCTTCAAAATATTTATTGGTTTAGTGACACAGTGCAGTTCATGGTTCATCCAGCCCTTCAAACTACACCGTCCCAGCAACCACCAACGCACACGATTTACCCTAACCTAATTGTGGGACAATTTACAATGACCAATTAACTTACCCAGTGCACCTTTGGACTGTGGGAGGAAACCGGAGCTCCCGGGGAAAACCCACACATTCCATGGGGAAGGACATAAAGGCTCCTCACAGGACAATGCCAGAATTGAACCCTGAACTCTGGAACACCCCGGGTTACAACAGCATCGCGTTAACCATGGCGCTCTACTACAGGGATGTTCCTTTAGAACAGCGATGAGAAGTTTCCTCAGCCAGCGTGTGCTAAATCTGTGGACTTCATTGCCACAGGGGTTCTGGAGAGGCCAAATCATTTGATGTGCTTAAGGCAGTAATTGATAGGTGCTTGACTGGTAAGGGACAGGTGAGAGAATGGGATTAAGAAACTATCTTATCTAGGCTTGAATGTTGGAGCATATTTCATGGTGAGAATGGCCTGATTCTTAATGTCTTGGTTACCCATCAGCTCCAACAAAGATTCTGCATCCTTTCTCGAAAGTTCCCAGCAAACACACAGGCCTCAAGGTGGTGGGCAGCACTCGCCTTTGAAACCACTGACTGATTAAACTGGTCAAAGTTGATTGTCTGCAGTGATGTGTCTATGAGGCACAGGCAGAGCAACACAGCCCAGCTAAACGGAATCCTGCAAGGCAACAGGGCCAAACCCATCCTTTACACCAGAGACAGGTAGAGCCTCAGCATTTGGTGTTTGTGTACCTTGGTCTATGAGTTTGAGCCACCGCACGCAAGATTGTCCCCTCTCTCACTTTCTCTCTCTCTCTCTCTCTCTGGGGATTTGTATACGGCATCACCAGGGACAGGGCCCATTCTGGACCTCCAGATGAATAGGGAAATGGTATGGGTGAATGCTGTGATGCATGACCTACGGCAACAATGAGTATGTCTCCTTCCTGATGTCTCAGCTTTCTCCCTGCAAATGAAAGGGCTTGCCGCTCCCACATTCCCAGTTTCTGCTCCCTCTCAGCTATTCACAGACATCCCACCCTGCAAAAACTCATTTCAGGGAGGTAGCACCCCCGCCTCCCACAACTCCATATCCCCCCAACCCCGGTCGACCTCCAAGGGTGTATGTAATACCTTGTTTAGTGATTTTGTTTAATCTGTAAACCAAGTTGGGTATATGCAGAAAATGTGACATTAAAATATGTGCTTATATTATCATGTTTATTCTATTACAACGTTAAGCAAGTCTACAGGGAGTTTGGCCTCATCACGTAGGACATCAATAGAGTAGCTCCTTAGCAGCTAGCCAGCTAGTTTAAATAACGTTAGCTACGCTAATGAACAAATGTCACCTGTTAAACTCACCTCAACCTGTCTTTTACATTTTCACCCACCATGGGCAATAGAAAAGTCACTGTAGCAAACAGTGCAGTGAGCAACACTGTCATTACTTTTGAGGTCGACTGTAAAGCCCGCCCACAGAGAAAACTGATAGGTCTATTTAGCATGAAGGGAGATCAATCAGGATGCTCGCTCTTGCTCTCCCTCTCAAAAAAATTGATTTCCGGGATATTGTATATAATTTCCGGGCATTAGGGAGCTGCTATCGATACGCGGGAGACTCCTGGAGCTTCTGGGAGAGGTGGGATGTCCATATTCACTGCAGACTGCCCCAGCTCTTTTTCCCACAGCACCTTCAGGCAAATAGATGTTTACACAGAAGTGAACAGTCAGTTGGACCAACTGCAAAGAACAAGGCCCCTTCTCTGTAACTGACACCAGTCTGAAGCCGACTGTCTATGACTGATGAACCATTAACTCTGCTTCTCTCTTTGCTGATGCTGCCTGACCTGCTGAATGTTTTCAGTCAGAGTCATAAACCAATACAGCATGGATACAGACTCCTCAGCCAAGCACTCCCTGCGACCACGGTGCCTGTAAACACATATGGAAAGGCCACACGGATTTGGTGTTCAAAATAATGGGTGATTTATCAAAAAAACTGGTGTGTACCAGGAGACAAGTCAAAGCTGATCTACCTGTGCATGAATTTGGTACAAATTTTACATTCTCAGCTGATGAGGGTGTTGGCCTGAAAGAATGACAATCAGTGAACAGGAATGGAGGAGGACATTTTTTGAGACTGTCCTTGCAGCTTCCATCTTGTGAACTGTTTGAACTGATTTCTTGTTCTGGGATAATTTAATCAGAGCAATTGAATGTGGACACAAGGAGTTTTCTGCTAATGACCTGCTAAACCTGAGACCATTCTCAGAGAAATAACAATTTATTATATAAAGTGGCAGGCTTGCAGGAGGAGCAATCTGTGATCTTATTAGGCTCACTGTCTGGGTCACCTAGTTTGACTGATTTGAATCAGTCAGAGTTGAAAAGAACAAAAGGCACGAGGCTGAGTGCAAAGGCCACAACACAATATTGGTTGTAGCCCTGGACCAGAGCCAATAAGGTGATGGCCCAAGTTTATCTGGTGACCTCAAGTCAAATGAGATGGAAATGCTACATTTGAACGGATAAGGTGTGCTTAAAAAGTAAGGACCCTCGAGTGCAAGGGAATGACAACTCTCCAGCGACCAACCATCGCGGATATGGATGACCCCCATGGCAGACACGTGGAGATTAGACTGGGAGTATAAGAAACAGCTTTCCTGGGTGATACCTTTTCTCTTCATTGACTGTTTATAGAGGGTCCGTGAAACCTCATGGGTGTGCACAGAGGTAGCTAGTTTGTGAACCCAGATGCTTTTTAGTTGAGACAATAAAAGTATTTATCAGTGGATACAGATTCTCTCTGTGCCTGACTGACCGTTATTACTAAGGGGTAATCCTTGTAACAAGATTACCAGTAAAACTACATTTTCATATCAGAATGGTGGCTACAGGAAGACTTAGTTATGTAACTGGCCAGGTCCTGATTTCAGAATAAAATGATTGTCCACAGTTCTAACAATGAATCCAATTTTCTATTACAACATTGGGTGCATACAATAATTTACCCAGTGAAATTCCTGAAACTTGGGTGTCGGCACTGTGCCATTCCATGCCTCTACATTGTCAGTGATTACTATTACCACATTAGCATAATCCATAACCATATTGATTAGTTATTAGCCCTGCAACAGTATCCACCCAGCTTGTCACAATGGGGGGGCATTGGGAGCAAGGGTGGACCCAAATGCAAGACACATCTTGTGAGGTTAATTAAATTGAGTTTATTGTTTGATACCAGGACAGCAAAGCAGAAACAGGAAATAGCAAACTGGACAAGGACTCAGGACTACGACTAGGCTGGGACCAAGGGTCTGGGCTTGGACTCAGAATCGGCTCCCAGAACTAGAGGAGACATGGAGAGGCTAGGGTATGGACTCCGAGCCAGAGACTGGGCAAGGACCCAGTACCTGGGTCTTGCCTCGGACTCAGACCCCAGAACCAGGCAAGGACATGACATGGGCTAGGGAGAGGAGGAACATGGGAACACAGAGCCTCGGTCTCGGGGAGCAGGTACATGGAACCATGGACACATACACAGAACACAGAGTCGGGACCCCTCCTTGGGTACAGGACATAGGGCTGGGACTCACACACAGAACAGAGAGCTGGGACCCCTCCTTGGGTACAGGACATAGGGCCAGGACTCATGACCCTCCGCGGGGCAATGGCAAGATGGCCTGACTTACCCTGCAGAGGTGAGGACAAGACAAGACCAACACGAAAGAACACCAGACAGTACCTATCTAGCTCCGGCGATAGTACTAGACCGAAGTGCAGGCGGAGGCTGCAGACGAGGGCTAGAGGCGAGAGGGGCAGAGAAGGGATTCAGACAGGGGGGTAAGACAGGAATCACAGACCCCCAGGGCCAGGACTTGACTTGGAACTTGGAACAGTAGACAGCGGTTCTTGATTCCCTCTGGCGGGTTACCTGATGGACCCACCTCGGTGAGGAAACTTTGCAGGCTCGCTTTGGCGAGGTAACTGGACAGGGTTGCTCTGGTGAGGAAGGGCGAATTACCGGCACTCGCTTCGGCAGAGACTAGGCTTGCTCTGGCCAGATGACATCGGCACACTGTACCTTTGGTGACTTTGCAGACGCTTTCGTCCTGAACAGCTGAAAGCCAGAGACTATAAACTAGAGGTTCAACCGACAGTAAATTGCCTCTAATCGCCAAGGCCGAGGGACACGGGAAAACTGGGAACCAAAGGGAAACAGGGAGTCAATGGTCCGGATTGTAACATAAACAAAGTAAATTTAAAGAGACCCTGATCCGGACCATGACACAGCTAGCCCATATACCCCCATTGTCTATCAGACTGCCTGCTAAATGACACTACTGTACCTGTCTCAGGTACCTCTTCTGGCAGCTCATTCCACATCCTCACCACCCTTTGCATAAAAAAGTTGCTTCTCAGGTCCTTTTACAATCTTTCCCTTCTTGCCCTAAACCTATGCCCTGGGGATCAGAGCGTTCCGCGTTCCTCTCCCTATTGTCTATGTCTCTCCCTGTAAAGACTGAGCCGGGGAATTTCTCCTGACAACTCAGGCCCTCAAGGATGTTCTGTTCTGATTCTCATGCATGACTGAGACTGTTAAACCCCCTTACAATGATGCAGACAGAGGAAGGTACAGGAATCTTGGTATCTTCCACTCTCTTTCAGAAAGACGAGCAGTTCCTGTCACTTCAACCATGACTAACAGCGCTTCTCAAATAGTTACTAATTTCCAACATAAGTGTTAAAATTAAAGTTTCTCCCCCTGAAAAAGACAACGTTTAACCAGCTTAGAGAATGGCAATTAACCTCTCATTAATCAGTGAGGGGCAGAACAGGAGAATTGGTTCAGGTTCAGGGTTGAATTTCTTCTTAGAGAAAAATCAGTCAGTGTAGTTAAAGATTGTCAGTGCCAAGAGAGCAGCCCCTTGTGGACTTTTGCAGGAGTTTGCGTTGTTTTGTCTCATTCCAAAGGAAACCGTTTGACTCCCCCAGTGCTTGAGGCGTCTTTTCCTATTTTGAAGATGATTCCACCTGCTCCTTATAAAATGACACAGCACAGAAAGTGGACCTTCAGCCCTCTGAGTGTTGACTATCAAACCCCATTTAAATGAATCCCATTTTACTCTCCACACATTCCCATCAGCTCCCCCAGATTCTACCGCTCAGCTACGGACTGGGGGGTGTTTACAGTGATCAGTTAACCTAGCAACCTGCACGTCTTTGGGATATTGGAGGAAGCTCGGGCCGAGGGCGACTGTACAAGCTCCACACAGAAAGGACCAGAGGCCAGGATTGAAGCTGGGCCCTGGAGCCATGAGACAGTGGGTCAGTCAGATATTTCTTCTTGTGCTTCCCCAGGTGTCAGGAATTATATCATCCTATACGGGTGGCAGGGTGGAGCTAAGTCTCTACCAAAGGAGGTGTAAAGCGCTCCTGGGGCAAGGTGTAGCCCTTGCTTAGACTCCCACTGATCAGGGTCACGTGAAACCACAGGAGCTGCTGGTGGATGGCCGGTGCACGTCACAAGTCCCAGTTTTATGACCACAGACACCAGGCAGAGAACCTTTGTAGAGTATTGATGGCTGGGGTCACCGGTCTTGTAAAGACACTGCCCAGAAGGTGACAATGACAAATCACTTCTGTGGTTTTGCCAAGAATAATCATGGTTATGGAAAGACCATAGTTGCCTACGTCATAGGACAGGGCACATAGCAAACGTACTATAAGAGAGCAAGGTCTCTGAATGGAATTTGGGTGTACTGGGTCAGTTCAGGGCCCATCAAGTGGACCAGCTTAGAGGGTGTAAGATAACTGAATTTCAAGCTGTAAACTTCTCACTCACAGCTCTTAAAACTTTTCCTTTATCACCACTGTTTTTCTCTGCCTGACCCACTGAGTATTCCTATCATCTGGTTTAATTTCATATTTCCATATTTGCAGTTTTTAGATTTTCATTTTCCATTGTATTCTTTTCCACTTGTGTTCTGGGAACTTCAGCCCTGAAGAGCTCTTCTCCACTCTCTGGCAAGATTACTATTTGCGCCACCCTATCTTGGAAATCCCCTTTGCCCTGCCCGTACTTCCAGTCAACTTCTCTGCAGCTTTAAATGGCGTTATTTATAAAATTCATTTTTCCCACTTCTGCTTCAGCCTGAAACTCAGTGTTTCTCTCTCCCCACAGATGCTGTGTGGCCTGATAAATTTTCCAGCATTTTCTGCTTTGCTTCAGATTTCCAGCAGCTGCAACTTTTACCTTAACCTCACATTTTTCATTGCCTGTTGAGGTGGCAGATGTTGCCCCAGTGTAGGAGGATACTGCCTCGACTGAAGGACTTTCGGGAAGGGGAGAGAGACTGAATAGTTGGGCCTGGAGAGGAGGATCTGAGGGGAACCTGAATGAGATATATGAGATTATGAGAAGTCTAAATCTTTTTTTCCCTCGGTATCAAAAAGAAGAGCTTTAAGGTGAGAGGAAGAAAACTGAAGGGATCTGAGGGAGACAATTTTATATGGATTGGTTCATTTCTGCCAGAGGAGTGGTGGTGGAATCAGATACAATCAATACATTTCGGGGGCATTTAGACAGACATTTTAAAAAAAAGGTAGTCCTAATGTGGACAAATGGGAATAGTGTAGATTGACAAAAAGGTTGCCATGGGTGTGATGGGCAGAACGGCCTTCTCTGGTGTTAAATAACTCTGATAGGTTATCCTCTTCTAAAGTCATCTGGAGTTTTTCCTCAAAGCAACTGTCAGGCTTTTGAACCAGAGGGGTAAATGTCACTCAACTTCACTCACCTCATCACTGAACTGCTCCCACAACCTATGGACTCATTTTCAAGGACTCTCCATCTCATGGTTTCCATATTTATTGATAATTTATTTATCATTATTATTATTCTTTGTTTTTTTTTTCCTTTTGCATTTGCACCAATGTTTTTTCCCCATTGGTTCTTTGCCCGTCTTGTGTGGAGATTTTCATTGATTCTATTGTGTTTCTATATATTTACTGTGAATGCCCACAGGAAAATTAATCTCAGGGTAGTACATGGTGATGTATATACACTTTGATAAGAAGTTTACTTTGAACTTTGAAAATCTGTAGCTCCTGTAGTTCTGATACAAAACCCCAAAGTGCTAGAGCCATTTCAAAGGCCAGGAGGTAATATGCAGAAAAGTGAAGGGTTTACTTTTCAAATTATGATGTTCAATTGGAATCCACACAGGATTACACGAGGTCGGTGGAAGTGACACCAGGATTCTTACAGAATTTTATGGATTTGGTTCCTTTGGAGAACTCCTGATTAAGGGCAGAGGTAAATGTAAAATCAAAACAATGGCAGACACTGGCAATTGAGAGGAAACAGAAAATGTTGGAAATATCAGTGGGTCAGGCAGCATCTGCGGTAAGAGAACTAGATTTAATGTTTCGTGTTCAGCACACTCCCCCCACCCCCCAAATCACAACTGGGAATCAGATATAAAACTGGTTTAAATTGTTGATAAGGTGGAGGGAGGGATAGACAGACAGGAGAAAGGGAATATTTGTGATAGGTTGGGGCAGGTGGAAATGTTACGAGTCGGGTCCTTGTGTTCACACCGCAGGAGGGAGGAGCCCCACATTTTTACCAAGAAGGGAAGGGGCCCGGCCATGGGCAGCCTGGCTCTGCTGCCATCATCCTGGTCACAATATGGGTGCAGTGCATCATAAGTTTTCAGCAATCTGCATCGTCAATGACTGGGTGTGGTAAAACTTCACTGGTGGATAGGGAACCAGTAACAATGTACCAGAGGAGATGGTCTCAGTGTAAAGGGTCTACCACTGAGGACCAGGAACAGAAGATTCTGGTGAATCTTTGGTTCAGATGCTAAGTATACTAAAGGCAGATACTTATGGAATTAAGGGATGTGGGTGTCAATGCAAGAAAGTGGTGTTATGGTAGAAAATTAGCCGTGACCTCATTGAATGATGAAGCAGGACCAAGGGGCTAAATGGCCTACTCTCATGCCAGGATGAGGCCACCCTTGGGTGGAGAGGCAACACCTTATATTCTGTCTGGGTCCTCTCTAACCTGATGGCATGAATATCCATTTCTTCTCCCAGTGAACAGGTTTTCTCCTACCCCCCTTCTCTATTACCTACTCTGACCTTTCACCTCTCCTGCCTATTACCTCCTCCTCAGTCCCCTCCTCCTATGGCACCCCCGTCCTCTCCCTTCAGATTCTTTTTTTCCCAGCCCTTGACTTTTCCCACCCACCTGGCTTCACCTCTCACCTTCCAGCTAGCCTCCTCCTTCCCCCACCCCACCTTTTTATGCTGGCATGCCCCTTCCTTCTCAGTCCTGAAGAAGGATCTCGGCCGGAAATGTCAACTCTTTACTATTTTCCACAGATGCTGCCCGACTTGCTGACTTCCCCCAGCATTTTGAGTGTTGTTTTCTAATTTGCCATTTTATTTTCATTCCTTTCCTGTACGAATCTCTTTGGAAATTAGGTTGACAAACTTATATATATATATATATATATACACACACACATACACGCACTCTAAAGGAAAAAGAAAACTCAGGCGTGTGATGAACTTTGATGAGTTAACATCATGTATTGAACGGCCATTACCGAGAGAACGGGGCTGCTCATTAGATATGGTACAATACTGACATCTAGAGGCAGGATTAGTATTTGCAGCGGCAGCTTTGTTTATTAGTACTATTCGGGAAAGCGCGATGCAGTGACACTAAGAACATAGAAATCTACAGCACGTTACAGGCCCTTCAGCCCACAATGTTGTGCTGACCATATAACCCACTCTAGAGACTGGCTGGATCTTTCCTATTTTTCTATGTACCTATTAAAAGACCCTATTGCATCTGCCTCTACCACCTTCACCGGCAGTGCATTCCACGCACCCACCAGTGTGTGTGTGAAAAACTTACCTCTGACATCCCCCTTGTACCTACTTCCAAGCACTTTAAAACTATGCCCCCTCGTGTTAGCCATTTCAGCCCTGAGAAAAAGCCTCTGGTTATCCACATGATCAATGCCTCTCATCATCTAATACACCTCTATCAGGTCACCTCTCATCCTCCATCCCTCCAAGGAAAAAAGGCCAAGTTCACTCAACCTATTTTCATAAGGTACTCCCTCCAATCCAGGCAACATCCTTCTAAATCTCCTCTGAACTGTCTCTATAGTTTCCACATCCTTCCTGTACTGAGGTGACCGGAACTGAACATAATACTCTAAGTGGGGTTTGACCAGGGTCCTATAAGGCCGTAACATTACCTCACAGCTCTTGAACGCAATCCCATGGTGATGAAGGCCAACACACCATACGCCTTCTTAACAACACTGTCAACCTGCACAGCAGCCTTGAGTGTCCTATAGCCACTGACCTGAAGATCTCTGAGATTAGTTTTAAGTTAATATTGCATATCACTGTGAATAAATCTCCCAACTTTGTGTTATTTGAAAATATTATTGTGAAAATGCACAAAATCCAAGTTAACGTATGTCATATAAAAACCAGAGAACTCAGGAACAGAAAGGCAACTTGAAGTTTTTTCCAGTTACATCCATTTTATTTCTGTGCAGGACTAGCCGAACTACCATCGAGGTTCAGCATGGAAAGGGTGAGCAGTTTCAAATTCTTGGGTGTCACCATCTCTGGGAATCAATCCTGGGCCCACCATATTGATGCATTTGCAAAGGCAGCAGTAAGATTTCGTTAGAAGTTTGGGGAGACTTGGTACGTCACCAAAGCGACTCGCTAACTTCTACAGATGAGCTGTGAAGAGCAGTCCAACTGGTTGTTCCATCACTGTCTGGTACAGATCGGAAAAGGCTGCAGGAAGTTGTAAATTCCATCCTGGGCACCAGACCCCCCTCCCCCCATCAAGGTGGCACAGGAGCATGAGGACACACACCCGATGATTCAGGAACAACTTCCTCCCCTCTGTCATCAGATTTCCGAATGAACAATGAACCCATGAACAGAAATTGTGTAACCAGGACCATCACTGGAATTTCAAGCAATGTCCTTCTGTCCTTTCACTCCGCTGCTTTGACTGATTCATTCAAACCACTTCACCCTTGCAGAGAAATGCCCAGTTCTCTTTTCACAGCCACAGTATGACTGGCTGAGTGCATCCAGTATCTCCAGCTTCCATTCTTTGATCTAATGCGTGTTTTGTAGCTCCGGTAGAGGTGGCCATCGAGAATGTCAGTACATGAGTTACTGGGAAAGTTTGGGCAGATCATGTCATTGTTCTTTGGAGCACAGGGGACTGAGGGATGACATGGTAAAGGTAGGAGTGGCATAGATAGGGTATGGTCATAGTCTTTCTCCCCCAGAGAAAGGCAATCAAGAACTAGATGGCATGGATTTAATTTTGTTGGGGGGGGGGGAGAGGAAGAGAATTAATAGGAACCCAAGAGGTAACTTTTTCACACAGAGGGTGGTCCATAGGGAACGAGCTGCCAGAGGCAGTGGTTGAGGTAGGTGTAATAACATTTAAAAGACATTTGGACAAGTACATGGATAGAAAAGACTCAGAGACATATGGACCAAATACGGACGTGGGACCAGCTTAGACGAGCATCTTGGTTGGTGTGGACAAGTTGGATTGAAAGACCTATTCCCATGCTCCGACTATAAACACCATCTTGTACCAACCAAGTTTATGGGAAAATAGAAACCCCAAAGCTTTGGGTAATAAATTAAAATAGCAGCACGTAACCGCCAGGGAAGTGAGTCATTACCACAGAAGAGCTGGCAATCGTCATGGGCATAAATATTGTCCGAGAAGTCTCAGTGCTAAACATGTCCCAGGGACAAGTAGTGGCTGCTCATACAATAAGTAGTCATAGAACATGGAATAGAACAGCACAGTACAGGCCCTTCGGCCCACAATGTTGTGCCAACCCTCAAACCCTGCCTCCCGTATAAGCCCCCACCTTAAATTCCTCCATATACCTGTCTAGTAGTCTCTTAAACTTCAGGAGTGTATCTGCCTCCACCACTGACTCAGGCAGTGCATTCCACACACCAACCACTCTCTGAGTAAAAAACCTTCCTCTAATATCCCCCTTGAACTCCCCACCCCTTACCTTAAAGCCATGTCCTCTTGTATTGAGCAGTGGTGCCCTGGGGAAGAGGCGCTGGCTATCCACTCTACCTATTCCTCTTAATATCTTGTATACCTCTATCATGTCTCCTCTCATCCTCCTTCTCTCCAAAGGGTAAAGCCCTAGTTCCCTTAATCTCTGATCATAATGCATACTCCCTAAAGCAGGCAGCATACTGGTAAATCTCCTCTGTACCCTTTCCAATGCTTCCACATCCTTCCTATAGTGAGGCAACCAGAACTGGACACAGTACTCCAAGTGTGGCCTAACCAGAGTTTTATAGAGCTGCATCATTACATCGCGACTCTTAAACTCTATCCCTCGACTTATGAAAATTAACACCCCATAAACTTTCTTAATTACCCTATACACCTGTGAGGCAACTCTCAGGGATCTGTGGACGTGTACCCCCAGATCCCTCTGCTCCTCCACACTACCAAGTATCCTGCCATTTACTTTGTACTCTGCCTTGGAGTTTGTCCTTCCAAAGTGTACCACCTCACACTTCTCCAGGTTGAACTCCATCTGCCATTTCTCAGCCCACTTCTGCATCCTATCAATGTCTCTCTGCAATCTTTGACAATCCTCTACACTATCTACAACACCACCAACCTTTGTGTCTTCTGCAAACTTGCCAACCCACCCCTCTACCCCCACATCCAGGTCATTAATAAAAATCATGAAAAGTGGAGGTCCCAGAACAGATCCTTGTGAGACACCACTAGTCACAATCCTCCAATCTGAATGTACTCCCTCCACCACGACCTTCTGCCTTCTGCAGGCAAGCCAATTCTGAATCCACCTGGATCCCATGCCTTCTGACTTTCTGAATAAGCCTACCGTGTGGAACCTTGTCAAATGCCTTACTAAAATCCATAAAGATCACATCCACTGCACTACCCTCATCTATATGCCTGGTCACCTCCTCAAAGAACTCTATCAGGCATGTTAGACATGATCTGCCCTTCACAAAGCCATGCTGACTGTCCCTGATCAGACCATGATTCTCTAAATGCCCAGAAATCCTATCTCTAAGAATCTTTTCCAACAGCTTTCCCACCACAGACGTAAGGCTCACTGGTCTATAATTACCCGGACTATCCCTACTACCTTTTTTGAACAAGGAGACAACATTCGCCTCCCTCCAATCCTCCGGTACCATTCCCGTGGACAACAAGGACATAAAGATTCTAGCCAGGGGCTCAGCAATCTCTTCTCTCGCCTTATGGAGCAGCCTGGGGAATATTCCGTCAGGCCCTGGGGACTTAACCGTCCTAATGTATTTTAACAACTCCAACACCTCCTCTCCCATAATATCAGCATGCTCCAGAACATCAACCTCACTCATATTGTGCTCACCATCATCAAGTTCCCTCTCATTGGTGAATACCGAAGAGAAGTATTCATTGAGGACCTCGCTCACTTCCACAGCCTCCAGGCACATCTTCCCACCTTTATCTCTAATCGGTCCTACCTTCACTCCTGTCATCCTTTTTTTCTTCACATAATTGAAAAATGCCTTGGGGTTTTCCTTTACCCTACTCGCCAAGGCCTTCTCATGCCCCCTTCTTGCTCTTCTTAGCACCTTCGTAAGCTCCTTTCTTGCTTCCCTATATTCCTCAATAGACCCATCTGATCCTTGCTTCCTAAACCTCATGTATGCTGCCTTCTTCCACCTGACTAGATTCTCCACCTCACTTGTCACTCATGGTTCCTTCATCCTACCATTCATTATCTTCCTTTATCTTCATGAGAAAGATCAAGTTGCTGAAGGAACTCAGCAGGTCGGGCATCACCTACAGAGGGAACCAGGGAGTTGACGCCCATTTCATCTTGACTGCTCTCTCATTCTCAAGATCCACAAACAGGCCTGCCCTGATAGGGCCACTGTTCCTGCCCCTCATGCCACGACTACCTTGATACCCCCTCTCCCACCAATCTCTTCCTATCCTTTGAACGCTCCTTTCATTGCTTCAAATTCCAACATCTGCAGTCTCCTGTGCTTTCAGTTCCGAGCTTCATCTCAAGTTCACACCAGAATGGCACTTCCTGGAACAATTAGAGAGGGGAACTCAGAACATTGGAGCTCGATGCAGAATTGAATTTGGCTGGTACCCTTCCCGCTTATCGCACCTGTTCCACAAGAAGCAGAGGTGCAAATCCTTTCACACTGCAGTCCTGATTGATAGAAAGGTATTAAAGATGCCGACCAACACTGTGGCAGATCTTCCCATTCTGGAAAGGACTCCTTGGTCAAGCAGTTCAGTCCCTCAGCAAGGAATACTGTTTTACAACTTAATGAGACTGCTTAATTAGTCAAAACTAGTTAGACTTAATCAGAGAGGAATGATGGCTGATGTGTTATGTGGACAGAGTCTCAAATTGCCCGGTGTTGTACTCCACATGTCCAATAACTAGTTGGTTGGGCAGTACAGTATTTACTGTGGAGTTAACATTGGCCAGATCATCAGAGTAATTGACTGGCCACCATTTTAATACTGCACCATTCTCTAACAGAGCTCTCAATGTATCATCATTTCCCCACATGACTGCGTCTAACACAGCCTAACTCAGAGTGGAGCAATGAGTTGAGGAAAAGAAAAGCAATTTGGACTGAGCTGGAGAGTTAAGGTCACCAGACCAGTGAGCGTGAAGGAGACTGAAGTGGGTCCTATCTGAGGAGGTCCAGTTCTGCTCGGAACAGCCTTTTGGTTTATGTCACAAATCATGTCAGCAACATCCAGGATCACAGCAAGAATCTCACCTGTGTGTACCATCTCATTATAGTGATGTCCAATGATAATTCACTCCTGACATTGACACAGAGTCAGACACTGTTACAGTCGTTGAACGGTGAAGGGGTGCAAGATCTGGAGCTCCAGGAGTGAGTACAACACTGAGGAGCTTGCTGAGGAAACCAGCCCACAGACCTGGCTGGGCACGGCTATGAAGATGTTCTGCATCTACAAATTTGTCATTGACACCACAGAGTCACAAATAACAAAGGGTACAGGAAGGAGAGTGCTTAGTGACCTGGTGTCATGACAACAACCGTTCCCTCTATGTCAACAAAAGAGCTGTTCGCTGACCTCAGGGTGAGGTGCACGTGCCCCGGTATCAATGGTGCTGAAGTGGAGAGGGCTGACAGCTTCAAGATCCTAGGAGTGAGCATCACCAAGAGCCTGTTCTCATCCAACCACGTTGATGTGATGCCAAGAGAATGCACCAGCAGCTCTACTTCCTCAGGAGGCTAAAGAAATTCGGCTACCCCCTTTGACCCTCACCAACATTCATCAATATGTCATAGAAAGAATCCTATCCAGATTGCAATACAGCTTGGTACGGCAACAGTTCTGTCCAAGACCACAAGCTCAGCATGTCTTCTGTGGACTCTGCACACTTCTCGCTGTCTCGGTAAAGCAGCCAAGGTAATCAAAGACTTCGGACATTCTCTCTTTTCCACCCTCCCGTCAGGCAGAAGATAACAAAGCCTCAGAACACATACATAACACCAGTCTCAAGGACAGCTTCTATCCCGCTACTATGATTACTGGACGGACATTTTGTACAATAAGATGGACACTCGACATCACGATCTAACTCATCAGGGCTCTGCACCTTTTCGTCTACAAGCACTGCACTGTAACTGTAGTTGTTATGCTTTATTGTGCAATGATAGTTTTATCTCAGTGCTCCATGTACGGATTTGATCTGTATACATGACATGATTGACTGAACAGTAAAGACAAGCTGTTCACTGAATCTTGGTACAGTACTTGCAAAAATCTTTGTCACGTATATATCTAGAGTGCCGAAGACTTTTTTATGTATTGCACTAAATTGATGTAGCAAAAAACAAATAAATGTGATAAACCCAATTCTGATATGGGTCTATGATTACTGTACGGACATTTTGTACAATAAGATGGACTGAGAGAGGGAGGGGAGCAGGAAGCACCAGAGAGACATTCTGTAATGATCAATAAACTAATTGATTGGAATCAAATGACCTCACCTGGTGTCTCAGGGCTGGATCACCTACCCACCCACACCCCAGGTACTCCTCTGCCACGTGCCCCACACCCCTCCCGTGGCGCTCCACCCTTGCCATCCCCAACATCCTTTGCTCCACCAGATTTACAAACTGGCTCTCCCCTCCACATTGACTAATACAGCACTGTGCAAAAGTCTTAGGCACCCTAGCTACACGTACTGTACAGTACTGTACATGTGACAATAACAAAACAATTCCAATTCGTTCTCTGCTGTTAGACTAAACCTCCTTGATTGAAGCCCTCACACCCTGTAACCATTAGTACATACAATACTCACCTATAATACAATCAAAAATCCACCTTATGGTGTCGCCCATGGCAACGTTATTCTGATCGGGTGAGCCACCACCCAGCGGAATCTCAGTAAGCCTGTAGGTAGTGATGGCAGAGTGCATCACCAGGATGTGAGCTCCTATTTTAGCCGGGTCTCGAGCAATCTCTCACGGAGAAGGGTGGGAATGAGACACAAGATGGTACGAGTGAATGTGCTCATTTTAATGGGGAAGGATGATCAGGCATGTGTGACAGCAATGGTCACTAACCAAAAATACTCAAACTGTAAAAAAAATGTTCTTCTATAATATTAACACCTGTGCAAACATCCTGAATGTGTTTTATAAACACGATTTTTAAAGTCCATTAACAACAGCTGAAGGCAGTTCCTGGGGAAGGACGATGAAAGACTAGGTACGATGTGTTGGTTGAATACAATCGTCTGTAGTAGCGTGGCACAGTTGTCAACTTGGCAGATTAGCTTCTGAAAAACAAATCTTCACTGTCACTTTTGGCCATGACAATCAACATGAGTGTCAAACCATTCTTGCAATTACCATCAAGGCCCTGGACATCAAATGTCTAGGAACTCAACTGGACCAATTACGTTTAACATAGCAATAAGAGCAGGTCAGAGGTCAAGTATCCTGCAGTGAGTGACTCGCCCCTACCACTCAAAGCCATCTACGTGACAGAAGTCAGGAGTGTGATGGAACTCTACACCAGCCTGAATGGACAGAGTTCCAACAACACTCATACAGGCAAAGCAGCCCACTTAATTGACACCCCATACTCTACCCATTTATTCCCTCCATCTACAGCACACAGGAGTTTCAGAGCAAGCTACCTGCAAAATGCACTACACTTACTCCCCCAGGTTCTGCCAATAGCATCTCCCAAACCCACGACCTTTACCACCAAAGGCAAGGGCAGTAGGTGCAGGGGAACACCATCAACTCACTTGGACAAACAATAAATTGCCGTTTGTTCATTGTCACCGAGCCTAAATCCTGGAACTCCTTCCCAACACCAGGGTGGGAGCACCTTCCAGACGGGAGCTCATCACCACCTTCTCCAGGGCAATACGTTCAGACCTTGCTCGAGACATCATTCAGAACTGAGATCTCCGCACCCTCTTCAGCCACACGTGAAGTCCCGGAGTAGCCAATGTTGTTCCTAGATTTAAGGGAAATAGGAACAAATCAGGAAGTTATATGCCAGTGAGTGGTGGGGAAATTATTGAGAGCTTTAGGTACAGGATCTACTCATATCTAGATCTGTGCTGGGACCTCTGTTTGTTGTGATAATTAGAAATGACTTGGATGAAAATACAGCTGGGCTGATTAGCAAGTCTGCAGATGATACAAAACTGATGGGGTCACGTACACCGAAGGAGGTTGAGAACGACTCAGCAAGATATAGATCACGTGGAAATACAAGCAAGTTTAATCTGAGAATGTGCGACAGGGTTGCGCTTTTGAAGGTTTACTTGGAAGGTTGAAAGGTATTTTGGAAGAGCAAAGTTCCAAATGGTAGGTTCCTTTGTAGAAATGATGCACAGAGGAGTCTTGGGCTTCACATCCATTGCTCCCTGAACGTGGCCACACAAAGAGATAGGATGTAAAGACGACGCAAGGCGTCGTTTCCTTCACTGGTCAGTGTTGAGTATAAAAGTTGGCAAGTCATACTGCAGTTGTATAAAGCTTTAGTTAAGCCACACCTGGAGTATTGTATGCATTTTTGTTTACTGTGTTAAAGAAAGGACAAGAGGGTGCATAAACAGTTCCCCAGAATGTTGGGGAGAATAGAGAGAATTTGCTACAAGGAGAGGATAGATTGGACTTGCTTCTCCAGATTGCTGGAGACTGAGAGATCAACTGAATGAAGTTTGTAAAATTATGAGGTGCACAGATAGCTCTGCAGATATGATAGCAATGCCCGAGAGGTATTTAGACAGAAACATAGACAGACAGGGAATGGAGGGGCATAGACAATGTGCAGATAACTGCTCAAAGTGCACCATGGTTAGCACGGACACCGAGGGCCAAGAAGCCTATCCGACACTGCAGTGATACACGTTTCATCCTCCGTGCATATGAAACAAATGAATCCAGTTACCTGTATGCATTACAGATGGCCTCTGACAGAGATAAAACCAATCTGAGTTCCAAAGTTGTTTCCATCTCGAATGTATGAGAAGAACAAGTCAGGATGGCAGACAGTACAAAGTGTTGTCTTCCTGTCCCTGCTGCCCGCTGAGTCGTCACCAATGTTTTCTGGCAGAATCCCTGCACGTTCCAGCAAGACCCTTGAGACGGAGAAGGGAAGCATTGTGCTTTATGTATCAACGATAAATCTGTAATGGGGTGGCAGCGAGGTGTAGTAAATACAGCCACTGACTCAGACCATGAGAGATCCCGGTTCAACTAAGATCCCCAGCACGGTCAGCGTGGGGCTCCCGCCGTCTCCCCGCGACCCCGATCCCCGGCCCAGTCGGCGAGGGGCTCCCGCCGTCTCCCCGCGACCCCGATCCCCGGCGCGGTCAGCGTGGGGTTCACACAGTCTCCCTGCGACCCCGATCCCCGGCGCGATCAGCGTGGGGTTCACAGTCTCCCCGCGACCCCGATGCGATCAGCGTGGGGTTCACACAGTCTCCCCGCGACCCCGATCCCTGGCGCAGTCAGCGTGGGGTTCACACAGTCTCCCCGCGACCCCGATCCCTGGCGCAGTCAGCGTGGGGTTCACACAGTCTCCCCAAGACCCCGATCCCGGGCGCGGTCAGCGTGGGGTTCACACAGTCTCCCCAAGACCCCGATCCCCGGTGCGCTCAGCGTGGGGTTCACACAGTCTCCCCAAGACCCCGATCCCTGGCGCAGTCAGCGTGGGGTTCACACAGTCTCCCCAAGACCCCGATCCCGGGCGCGGTCAGCGTGGGGTTCACACTCTCCTGTGACCCTGCTGGTCTCTCCAGTTGCTCCAGTTTCCCCAAGACATGTGGGTTGTTGGGTAAATTGCCCCTCGTGTGTTTAAGTGAGAGGTGGAACCTGGGGACAGAACTGATGAAAAGAAGAAGTATTTTTACAAATGGGCAGTTGAAGGCCAGCACACACTTGATGGGTCAAAGCACCTGCTTCTGTGTTGTAGGATTCTGTCTGGAAAATGTCAGATGTGTTGCACTGACACGACTGCACCTGAACAACACTGAATGCTCTACACTCACCTGGTGGCTTGCCTGAGGTCAACGTGTGGCCGGGATGCACCGGGCTCCTCCACACACCGAGGGTCGATGGCTGCAAAATCTTGGGCGGCCTCCTGATGAAGCGTGAAGCAGCACGGCCCCACGGAGGGGCCCATCACCACCGACACGTCCTTCACACTGCTCCCAAACTCAGCTACCATCGTGTCGACCATCGCCGTGGCAATCCTTGCCAGCGTGCCCTTCCATCCTGGGGTGGGGGAGAGACAGTGAACACAGTAGAGTTCAGTAATGTAGAATCTCATTAGGTGGGGCAGGGGGAGGGAGTGTGATACTTGGAGTTGGGTGAGTGGAGGGTAGGGTTGGTGTTGCTGAGAGGGGTGGGGAGAGTGTCCGAGGAGGGACCAGGCGATAGTGGAAGGAGTGACTGGAGGAGCAAAGAACCGGGAACAAAGCCCTGTCTGTCCGATAGGGGAAGGAGGGATGGCCATGGTGGAGGGAGAACAGAACCCTTTTGGAATATTGGAAAGATTATGTTCAGCTTTGGTCACCTTGCTCCAGGAAAGATGACATTGAGCTGGAAAGAGCGCAGACGGGATGTGCAAGGTTTCTGCCAGCACTTGAGACGCAGGATTTGAGTTGTATGGGGAGAGAGAGGGCAAGTTGGAACTTTTCTCATCGTACTAAAGGGGAATGAGAAGTGACCTTGGAGCACGAGTTCCCAACCTTTTTAATGCCATGGACCCCAGGGTAGGAACCCGTTTTAGAGAGATGAATAAAATCATGAGGGACAGAGACAGGGTGAATGTACTGTAAGTAGTCTTTTTCCCGCATTTGGGGAATCTAAAATTCGAAGACTCAGATTTAGTGAGAGGAGAGATTGAACTGGAGCCCGAGATCAACTCTTTCACCAAGAGGATAGTCAACATGTGGGACGAGCTGCCATAGGGACTGGCTGAGGCAGATCCATTTACAGGGCACTCGGACAGGTGGATGATGAGAAAGGGTACAGGGACACGGACCAAATGGGATCAGCTCAGGTGGGAATCTTGGTCAACATGGACCAGTTGGGCCAGAGGTCGTGTTTCTATGCAAGTTTTGTACCTTCCTGCAAACCTGCTTTGAAAAATAAACCCCGAAGAACAGGAGTCATCCTACAGATTTCGGGAAGTTTTATTCCTAGAATCAGTTCAACAGAGTTTGGGGTTTCATTATGTTCATCAGTGTCAGACAGAGGAATGCCAAGAAGTTGGCTGCATGCTCCAGTGAGGTACAAACTAAAGTGGGGGGGGGGGGGGGGGGAGGATGGTAGAGACGCAATGGCATCCTGATGCATAAACCTCCCTGGACACTCATTCCCAACTGGGAAGGCACTAGTCGGTGCATTGCACACTGCTTTGCTGACTCATTCCACTGAACTCAGTCTGCTGTCTGAAGGCAGAAATGCTCCGCACATTCCAAACAATGATCTACTCCACTGAGTTGAAGAGCGGGGGCGATTTGCAGCATTTGTACAGACGCTGCTGAGACAGCACCTGCAGTATCGTGTTTAGTTTAGGTCACCGTGTTACAGAAAAGATATTATTAAACAGGGGAGAGTATAGAGAAGATTTAGGAAGATGTTGCCAGGATTCATGAGCCTGACTTACAGAGGGAGGCTGGGCAGGTTAGGGCTTTATTCCTTGAAAAGTAGACTGAGGGATATCTTTATTATCTTCATGTGCTGTGTCTGTGACTATGATTGTTCTTGGCAAATTTTTCTACAGAAGTGGTTTGCCATTATCTTCTTCTGGGCAGTGTCTTTACAAGATGGGTGATGCCAGCCATTATCAGTACTTTCCAGAGGTTGTCCGCCTGGTGTCAGTGGTCACATCACCAGGACCTGTGGTATGCACCAGCTGCTCATACGACCATCCACCATGGTCCTGATCAGGGGGCTGGGAGGGGCTACGCAGGTGCCACACCTTGCCTCAGGGTGACCTGCAGGCTAGCAGAGTGCCTCACACCTCCTTTGGAAGAGATGCATCTCCAACCGACCACCCAAGATAACTTCATGGAGATGTTTAGAATCATGACGGGCATAGATAGGGTGAAAGTACATTGTATTTACCCCAGGGAAAATCTATAGTTTGAGGGAGGGAGGGAAGTTGGTTGGTTGGTTACGTTATTAATCCCAAAGGAAATTACAGTGCCACGGTAGCATTACAAGTGCACAGATATACAAATATTAAAAGACAAGTAAGAAGGAATAAAAAATAAGTTACTTCAGTCTAACAGGAGGGGTCATCACTTCCCCAGCTGTAGGTTGATTCATTATAAAGGCTAATGGTTGGGGGTAAGAATGACCTCATACAGTGCTCTTTGGAGCAGTGTAGTTGTCTTAGTCTATTACAAAAAGTGCTCCTCTGTTTAGCCAAGGCGGTATACAGAGAGTGAGAAACATTTTCCAGATTTGCCAGGGTTTTCTGTCCGGTGCTTTGTTCTACCACAGCCTCCAGTGTGTCCAGTTTGACTCCTATCACACAGCCAGCCTTTCTAATCAGTTTATTGAGCCTGTTGGCGTAAATGGAATTAGCTGCCAGTGGTCCAGCCAGGTTCCTTAACAACATTTAAAAGGCACTGCACGGGGATGCGGTTAGGAAAGGTTTGAGGGAATATTGGCCAATCACAGGCAAATGGAACTGGCTTGCTGGGCACAATTAATATGGACAGGTGGCTCAAAAGGCCTAATTACAGCCTGTATGTTTTCATGACTTAAATCACCAAAATAGCTTTGTTATACCCATGTTCCTTCTTGCAAAAATTGTTTACAATTTTTGTTTAATTTATGTTTTTCTTGAGAATGCTGCCAAGATGATGACATGATGTTGCTGCAGGTGTGATTTCTATTGCACCTGTGCATACTTACGCTTGCATGCATGACAATAAATTCAACTTACTTGACTTTGAACCAGGAAGTGGGAGTAACCCGCTGGCATGTACACAATCGGCCAAATGCCCTCTCCTGTGCCACACACTTTAACAGCTTTTTCAACAAACTATCAGGTGAAACTATTTTAACAGGGACCACCACTTCCGCTCTCCTCCCTCCAAGAAAGCAATAATGCAACAATTGGGCTTACTTTCCATTAAGTATAACAACTGCTCAGTGACTCTCAATAATCCAACTTAGTGAATCCTCAGGGAGGGCCATTAGAAAGGTGGGGTGGGGGGGAATGGCACTGTGCGAACCTTGAGCTGTTCAGCCAGCACCTGCCGCTAGAACCGACGAAAAGTAAAGCAAGAATGGAGCATCACTTGGGGGGGAAATTTAAATCATCCATTTTAACAGGAAAGATAAAAAATGAAAAAATGCCAAGCTCTAAAATATAGAGGGATCAGATGTCCGGATCAAATTAGATACAGCAATTAGAAAACCTAACAAAGTTATCATTCACTACAGCTGTAGAGCTGCTGCAAGACCACGTCTGGAGTACTGTGTCCAGTGTTGATCTCCCTATCCAAGGAAGGATGTTACTGCATTTAAAGCAGTTCCCAGTTTATCAGAATACCTGGAATGGGGAAAAGTCAAGACAGGCTAAGCTTCTATCGACAGTCATTAGAAGAGAAGGGATCCTCAGGGGTTTTCAAAGGATGGATGTAGAGAGGATGTTTCCTCTTGTGCGAGAATATAGATCTAGAGGTTCCTGACTAAGAACAAGGGCTTGCTCTTTTACAAAGTTGAAGCAGTTTTTTTGTCTTGAGAACGAGGCTCTCTGGAACTCTCTGAAAGGGTGTTGGAAGGATCTTGGGACATTTTACACTGGTTTATGATTGTCACACATACTAAAAACTTTTCGTTCCATGCCGTCCATACAGATCATATTTCAACTGAGCAAGGAAAAATAACAAATAGAATAAAGTGAGAGTTTTAGAATCGGTGCAGTGTCTGTACACAATAGTGCAAGGTCACAACGAGGTAGATTGAGAGATCATCAGTCCATCTTATCATACTAGGGGAGTGTTTGATAGTCTTACAACAATGAGATAGAAGCTGTCCTTGAGCCAAGTGGCCCAATGTGAGGGGGGGGGGGGGAGGGTGGAAGGGTGGTAGGTGGGGTCGTTGCTTATATCAGCTGCGTTACCAAAGCAGTGAAACGTGTAGATAAGAGTCCATGGGGAGGAGCTTAGCCTTCCTGATGCGCTGGCTACGTCACCACTCTCTACAGTTCCTGTGTTGATTTGAGCAGAGTAGTTGCCATACCAAACTGTGATGCATCTCGACAGGATGTTTTTTGTGGAGCAGCTAGAGAAATTTTTGTGAGTCAAAGGGACCACATCAAATTTATTTAGCCTCCTGAGGTAGCAGAGGTTCTGCTGAGCTTTCCTGATCATGGCCTCTACATGGTTGGGCCACGACAAGGTTGTTGTCACAGCACCGTGTCATAGACTCCCCATCACGTTTCTAGTCAGGGGCAGAGGGGAGAAAGGCTGAGGTTATAATCCTATCAGTCATACGCCTTGAGAAATTCTGGTGGAGAAAGGAGTCACTGGGTTGGGCGCGGGGTGCAAACCAGTCGGGTTACAATCATATCCGTGTTAATGGTAGAGCAGGGTTGAGGGACGAGTGATCCATCCGGAAATAAATGGGAAACAGGTCTAACATTACCTGCGTGCGCGGCTCCGCACACTTGTTGGACGGGATCTGCAAACAGGAGAGGGATGCAGTCTGCTCCTGGCGCTGCTATGGTGATGCCTTTCCGGTTGGTCACAATTCCATCGTAGCTTTGGGGTTCACTCTTCCCAATGGTCCAGATGGTGTTGCCATGGCTCACCTGTACCGGGGCATTCACAGACAAACGTAACCACAGAAAACAACTCACCATTTCCCAAACACGTATGCAGTGCACTGCTGATAATAGGAACTCTAACGTATTGCAGGAAATATCAATACAGAGCTGCGTCTGGCTTACTTGGGCTTTGTTATTGCTTTGATAAAATTGATCTGCCTTCACATTAATCAACCTACTAGATTTTTTTTTACCTCATGGGATCTGTTATATTTGATTTATTGGGACTAAAGTAGGTGCAATAAAGGGTCCCAGAGCTGACTTGTTGGTCTTGCCTTGGGCCACCTGCACCCTCATCTTGAAGACACCTATCGCTTTGAATAAGGTTTCAGTCACCGGCCCTAACTTCTTACACGCCATAATGCACACACAACGTGTCTGGTAACATTTTCATCAAGTGTTCGGGTGTTCCAGAGGTACGATGCTGCTCAACTTCCAGCAAGAAGCGCATTATCCTTGTTCTAGCTTATATCGGTGAGGCCTCTCGGCCCATGCCGAACATGCTGATGGGTTGTTTCCACTTCCCTGTTTCCAGTCTGTTGTAACTGTGTTTAAAATGCAGCAAGGGTTTCTGTCTTCACTATCCTTCCGGGCAGCGAGTTCTGGTGGAGACTGAAGACACACAAAATAGAAATGGGGGCGGGGGGGTATTTTATTCCTCACAACTGATCCACTCTTCAATGGTGATCCTCTATCTTGTCTACTTCCTCGCACAGTCCCCCGATTTCCCCAAGGGAACAAAAGTTGATCCATCACCACACTGGCTGTACTCCGTGACCGAGTGTCCTGGATAGCTGCCTCAAATCTCCAGTGAGCCAGGTTAAATCTCAACCTTCACTGCTGTCTGCGTGACTGTGACTGTGTGGCATTCCACCCGGGCTCTCCAATTTCCCCCCTCAAGCCAAAGACATGTGGTTAATAGGTCGCTGTAAATGGCCCCTACTGAGTGGAAAAATCTGGGGGGAGTTGTTGGGCATGTGGGGATGAGTGTAAATGGTAGACGATGAACTGAAGGGCTGTTTCGCTGATGTCTGACTCTATAAAGAGGAAAACTAGTTGAAATGCTCATCTGTTAACACTAGTTTTTCACCCCTGTTTACACGAGTACTAAGACAGCACATTGATTAGCAGCCCAGGAAGGTAAAGGTAAATATCTTACCTTGGCGAGGTAGAAGGTCTGTGCATTAAAGCCTGCATTCTGGGCCAAGCGCTGGATATTTTCATTTACCACAGCCACTGGGTCCCTTCGCTTCAAGCTGCTGAAGAGGTTTAAGGAGCTCATGCCCGGTAAGTAAGATATGCCACCATTTCGGGTGGTGAAGCCATGTAGAAATAAATCTGTTTAATTAAAAAAATACTTTTGGAAACAAAATGCCAGGTTACAAACACCTCTCTTATAAACACTCTGCACACACAATTAAGCTCATACAAACTGAAATGAGAGCCAGTCTTAGGAAAGAAAACCTGTTGACACGTAACCTCTCCACAGTAAAGAGAGACTGCTGTCTCTTAAGATTACAGCCTGCCAGTTTCATGGCAGGAAGCCACTTCAGACAGCTGCTTTGGAAATTGACAAGCTATCACTTCCACTGATACTTGTGTACTGATATTCTACGAAACAAATGTAATATCCTCTGTTAACTCAAGCCCAATGAAACCAGCCTTTGAAAGTGGGTTATCCTGATTCTGTACATGGCAACCAGGCAAAGGAAGACACTAAATAAATGCTATTAGCAGGCAGTCATCAATACCATTCATTACAGTAGTGTGGAGGTAGGGTTACTGTTTCAAGTGATCGTATGTACTTTGTGGCTCAAGGACAGTTGTGAAAATGGAACCCATTTGTAACCCAGGGATGGCTTGTAATACATACCTGAACCTTATCATTACTCTCAAGTGAAAAACGTTAGGGTGAAGCTGGATTCTGAAATGCCTAGTATTTATAGTCGCAGAGCCTCAGCCCTCTATGGCTCCTGACGGATGGCATGTACAGTCTATACTAACTCTGCTATCATCTCTGCAACTGAACATTAGAAACAGTTAAGCTGCAAGTATAACAAGCAATCAGGAGGGCAAACAGTATGTTAGCCTTCACTGCAAGAGGGTTTGAGTGGAGGACTAAAGAAAATCTGACTGCAATCATGAGATCACATCTACAATATTGTGTAATTGTGTTTTCTGTACCTAAAGGACCTTCTGTACCTACTGTTCTGTAGACCAGGGGTTTCCAACCATTTTTATGCCACAGACCCCTACCATTAACCGAGGGGTCTCTACACCCCAGGTGGGGAGTGCAAAGAAAATTCCTGTTTCCTGAAATGACAGCTCCATCTTTCGACCCAATGATAGACTCAACAATACTCTTGTAAAAAATACTATTTAAGATTTTTTTCCAGTGAATGCTGCTCATCTGATGCCGCTGCAAGGTTTTCATTTCACTTGTGCACACAAGCATCTCAAAGGATCAAAGTACATTTATTATCAAATTATGTATGCAGTATACAACCCTGAGATTGTCTTCCTACGGATATCTGACAATGAACTGAACTTTCTGGAGAGATCGATCAGGTGATGTTTTATATCTGTGGAATTTAGAAGAACACTTTGAAAATGCTCAGATTTGCCAGGGGAGATATGAAGGAGGATACTTCCTCTGCTGTGGAAGGGGAGTGAAGCCCAGCACAGGTTATTCATGAGCATACTGGGTAGCAGGGCAGGATAAGACATTGAGTGACCAGCCCCTATTCATACCTCTTTAGTAAAATTAAGTGAAAGATATGGTGCCTTGTCAAAATATGACTGTGGAAGATAAATGCTTGTGGTGTAGGAAGAAACAATGGCATGAAGAAATGATTGGCTGGCCAACAGGGACAAACATAGAGCTTTAGCTCATTGGCAAAATGCAATGAATGTCACAGGGATTAGTTCCAGGGCCTCACCTTATCATGGTTTATGCATGTGACCTGGATGAAGGAAATGATGTTAAGTTTGCCTGTTCACAAGGTTGGTAAAACAAGAGAACACAGGATGTAAAAAAATACAACTGGAAGTTCTGTAAGCACGCAGCAGGTCAGGTAGTGCATGTGGAGGGAGAAGCAGTCTATCACCCTTCTTCAGAACTGGAATGGGGGAAGGACAAGAAAGGAGAGCAGTGGAGAGAACAAAGGGAATATCTGTGACCTGGTGTTGACCACGGTTGTCCAAGTAACCGCGCAGTGCTGTTTCTCAATGCTCACTACAGAAGACCAAAGGCACAGATTAGAGTGGGATTGGGATGGAGAATTAAAGGAACAGGCAACTGAAAAGATCACCCTCACAGATTGAATGTAGGTGTTCTGGAAAACCGTCACACCCAATCTGTGTTTTCTGCTCCAAAGTAGAGGAGATCACATTGTGAAATTGAGCTCAGTATAGTAAATTGGAAAAAAATGCCATTATTTTGGTCACCAGATCAACAGAAAGATGTGCTGGCCCTGAAAAGGGTCACAAGAACAATCCAAGGAATGAAAGAGGGAAGGTATGAAGAATATTTGATGGCTCTGGCCCTGTACTCGATGGAGTCAGAAAGATGAGGAGGTATTTCACTGAAACCTTCAGATACTAAAAGGCCTGAATAGACTGGAAGGAATGCTTCCATTAGTAGGAGAGTCTAGGATCAGAGAGTACAGCATCAGAATAAAGAGATGTCCCAGATGGAGGTCGATCTGTGGAATTCATTGCCATAGAGGGCTGTGGAGCTCAAGTCATTCAGCATATTTAACAGGGATTGAGCGGTTCTTGATTGGGTGGGGGTAAAGTTTTATGGGGAGAAAGTGGGCAAATGGGCTCGAGAAAAGAAAACAAATCAGCCATGACTGAATTGTGGAGCAGATCAGATGGGCCGAATGGCTAATTTCTTCTTTTATATATTATGGTCTTAAGAACAGATGAATTACTGCTCCAACTGGAAGCAATGTTGGGGTGTCTGAGTGATGAGAATAGGAGAGATGAAATAAGAGACACTCATTGCTTGTGGTGGCATGGGAAAATGTCACAAGCAGCCAGGATGATCTCCACATTTGCTCATTTATTTGATCACTTTTCAGGATCTGGGCTTCAAGGCCAGGGTCTATTGCCCACGTCTAAATGCTGCTGAGAAGCTGGTGGTGAAGCACCTTCCTAAACCAATGCTATTTTTCTGCAGCACGTTTCAAGATCGAGAGGCAACTTCATCGAAACACCCAACACCTTGAGGGGTGCTGACAGCGTGGCTATAGAGAGGATGCTTCATTTCCTGGGAAGACCAGAACAAGGGTCACTGTTTAAAAATAAAGGGCTGCCAACTTAAGACACTTGACGTGAAACCTTCTCTCTCAGATCATTAGTCTTTGGAACTCCCTTCCCTAAAGAGTTGAGGATAAAAAGTCCTTGAATAATTTAAGGTGAGGAGATGAAAAATTACCAGAGAACATCAAACGAGGTGCTGAGGTCACAATCAGATCAGCAGTGACTTCCTTGAATGATGGAGCAGGTTCAAGAGACTGAATGGGCTATCCAAACTCTAATTTATACTTGAAAACTGAAGTAGACCCCGAAATCTCAGCAGAACTGGCACTACCCAATCACGTGCTGCATGAATAATGCAAATAATAATCAAACCGCTCATTGAAAAACATTAAATCCTGACAGGGTTTTTAGTTTTCTTGTGCATGGGAGTTGGATTTGGCAGGCGCTGCTGGAATTTATTGAGAGGGTGGGCACTCAGAGGATAATTCCCCAGGCCAGGAATCTAGAACAAGGAGGTGGGGTCTCAGGATAAGCTGGGAATGATGAGGAATTTCTTTTCTAAGGCCAGTAATGTTCTGGAATTGTGGGAGGCAAAGCGGAGATGAGTTCTTGGAGTATGGATGAGTTAAGGGAGCAGGCAGGAAAGTGCAGTTAAGGCCTTGATCCGGCCAGGACCTGTAGATCAACTGGAACAGAGTAATGAGCTAAACGGACTGGGGCCCCCATTTCTCATTTCATTGTCATGCATCACCATGAGATCTCTGCTCACTTCTGCAATTAGGAAAGTTTGCTTCTTTACCAGTCTGGGAACATGGGGCTGCTTTAACAGTACTGAGCCTTGATCATTGTTCAAGACAAATGAAATATGAACCAAGGTTTGTAATTTACTCACCACTATTACTTTAGAAGACAAAATTAATCACAATTCAATAAATAACATCTAAAAGCATTTGTTTCAATACCTCATATGTATAAGGCTCAGAAGGGGAATTGAGATAAATCGATCTTGCTTCCCACTGCCACTCTGATATTTATAAGCTGCATTCTACCTGCACTTCCTTCAAGAGGACCACAACCTTGTCGTGGTTTGGAGGCTTGCGTGCCTCAATGACCCAGAGAGCTATGTTGGCTGAAGTCAGGGCTTTATGCTTTGGCTCTTGGTAGGGTCACCCATGACAAACAGGTCAAAGGGTAGAGGTCAGACTCAGAGTGGTCCACCAGTCCTCTAGTTTGGGGGTGCAGCTCAGAGCTAACAATCTTGACTAATAAAATAAAACTGATACTGAAACAGCAATGAAGAATCTTTCTATATCTGAGTGCGACGGTATTCCTGAAACTCCACCCAGGACGTGCACCACTGACAGTAGTGAAAATTGAGAGGAGGCTACTGACATGATGAAGGAAGCCCTGAACACTGCCAGAGATAGAGAGCTTGGTTGCTGCCCTAAATGCCAGTGGCATAATGGGGAGTAATAAGAATAATTCTGCCAGCACTTACTGATTTGCAATGGAAACAGTCTGGCTAGCACAGCCCGCCGTAATAATACTTTTACTTGTTGATTCTGGCTTGCAATTTCATCGACAAGGCACGAATCGGGAGTGCAACGGAACGTGCCTGGATGAGTACAGCTCCGATAACACTCAAGAAGCTCAAGGTCATCCAGCCCATGTGACCGACACCCTATCCACTCATCCCCTCTAGCACCAGTGCTCAGTGAACCAGCTACAAAATACTTGCGCAGGACACTCCAACAGCGCCTCCCAAACCCATAACCTCGACAACAACCGCAGGGCTTCGGAAACACCAGCATCTACAGCTTCCCTCCATTCTGACTTGGGAATATATCACCAGCCCCTCACTGTCACTAGGTCTACAACTTGGACCTTGCTCCTCATCAGCATTCTGTGCCTGAAACACCACAGCATCTCACTCCCACCTTCCCAAAGGTTTTTGGAGAATGGCTGATGTGCCTGCTGGGATCCTCCCTCATGGGTTGACGAAGACTCCGTGCCCTGAAGACAAGCAGCCCCAGACATCTCACCAGCTTGTCAAATGCTGGAGCATCAGTTTATAAACCTGTCAGACCCCCAGGGCTGATGAGGGAAGTCACGTACTCCCCTGCCCACAGTTTGCCCTCTCAGACTAGCCCGCAGGTATATCCCAATACCCCCCATCTGTGACTAGATCAATGGCAACCAACCATCTAGCATCACCTAAATAAAGGCTCCAGGTTGTCAGATAGCCATCAGTTTTAAAGGGTATCTGACTGGGTTCACAGACAAGCCTAATTTTGTACGCCATTCATCACCAGTGCAATAGCCACTGGTTCTACAACATCCATGTGTAACAACATGGAAAATCTATTTCCTGCAATGCCAGACCTGTGGGTGTCACAGTACATGCGAAACCAATCTCAGAACGGAAGGCTCCCCTTAGCATCACTTCGTGTTGTCAGGATCTCAACTCCACTATATGCAACTGATACAGATGCCCTAGCACACCACCGCATAGAAGATTGTACTGGGGGCAACAGACTGGTAGAACGTGTGAAGGAGAGGCCTGCCTACTCCAAAGGACCGCAGTCTGCTCAAGAAGTAGAGGCAACTCTGGCCCTTCTTGTACACAGTCTCTGTGTTGGTGCTCCACTCAAGTCTGTCAGCCAGGTGCACCCCCAGGTACCTGTAGGTCTTCACTACATTCACGCCCTCACCATCAATAGTAACAAGGAGCAGTGCAGGCTTGGCCTTCCTAAAGTCCATCACCATCTCCTTTGTCTTACTGATGTTGAGCTGCAGCTGATTCAGCTTGCACCATTTGACAAAGTCCTCCACCAGAGCCCTGTATTCGTCCTCCCGTCCTCCCTTTATACACCCAACTATTGCTGAGTCACCAGGGAATTTCTGCAGATGACATGACTCAGTGTTGTGTCTAAAGTCCGAGGTATACAGGGTAAACAGGAAGGGAGCCGATACAGTCCCCAGTGCTGCTTATAGCCATGTCTGACACACAGCTCTGAAGTTGCACAAACTGTGGTCTGCCAGTCAGGTAGTTCATTATCCAGGATACAATGGATGTGCCAATCTGTATTGAATGGAGCTTCTCCCCCTGCAATGAGGGCTGTATGGTATTGAAGACACTTGAGAAATCAAAAAACATGATCCTCACAGTACTGCCCTGCTTATCCAAATGAGAGTAGCTTTCTACCGATTTGGAAATCTTACTGGTTTAGTAACTGGTTTACTAAGTGGGCTTCCAGTTCCCACACTCCCTACACATTCACAGGGGCCTTGTTTCCCCATTCTCTCTAAATTTACTGGGTTCACTGGAAAATGTGTCGTATCAGTTTGTAACATTTAGAAGAAGTGAATTAAATGCACATTGGTGTGTGAGTGGCAAAAGCATCCGATGGTCCAGGAAATCTGCCACATGACAAGAACACACCATCACCTGGCACTGAAACATGTCTCAGTAATTCCGTTCCAACACCTTGTTTTTATTATAAAGCATACCTGATATCAGCAGAGACTTGAGAACCACAAGTGGCCCCATGGTTCCTTCCAGCTGGGCCATGAACTTCCCGATGTCCCTCCTGATGGCATTAGCTTGCTGACGGGCGAGAGTGTGCTCCCCAATGGAAGGAGCAGGCAACTGCAATTTTACCTCTCCTTTGCCGTCCATCACAAACGTCTCAAATGAAAATTTGTAAACCATGGTAAAAAGCTGCTCAATATAAAGTTCCAGTGTGCTTTTCCTCTCAGCAGACACGACGGCCTTAATGATACCAAGACTCTCTTGATCAATCTTCCGCTTGATAGAGTACAGGATGGCAGCGAAGCTGCTTTCTACCAAGACCTCTAGGCTTCTCTTTGGCACGGCCACCTCCCTTGTGAATTGGCACAAGCAGCCCCTGATGTCAGTGTCTGCAATATTCAGATCCTTCTGGCTGGATACCAAGAACACCTGTGTCCGTGACGACAGACCGTGCTCGCTCATTACTCCCACTGCTTGATAGAACCACTTGCGAAGGCAATCATAGGGAACGTCAGAGAAGTCAACCAGCACCACATCTACCATCCTGGCCAAGTGCCACAACAGGTGTTATAAGCCACTTCTTCAAAAGGCCAGGAGCCTAGGCAAGAGGGGAGGAAGAACACAATCTTAAATTCCACCGTTTGCTGAATGAATCACAATTAATATGCAGGCCCAGCGAAACCGCGGCATATTGTAAATGGGGTTACTCTATTCTTTCGGGAAAACTGTTTCCAATTTCAAGCAACAGAGAGCAGCAGATTAAATCACCGCTAAAAGAATGCAATGCTGATGAGGGGCGAGATGGTGACTTTTCCTCCAGTGGAACAATGCCCAGTTAGGGCAGAAAGTACACACCAGCCCAAGTCCCAGAGGCAGGTTTGTAATCAAGCTGTACGTAGAACCAAAATAACACACACAAAATGGTGGAGTCAGGTAGTAACTATGGAGGGAAATAAACAGTCGACCCTTCATCAGGACTCCCTCTGATGCCCCTCTCTCCCACTGTCCATTTTCCTCTCCAATCCTTTTCAACCTATCCCAGCTTCTCACTTTATTCCCCTTCTCACCCACCTTCCCCCTTCACCTGGTTTCACCCATCATCTACCAGCTTGTACTCTTTCTCCTGCACCCACCACCTTATTCTGGCTTCTGCCTCCTTTCTTTCCAATCCTGATGAAGGGCTTGGCCCAAAAGGTCAACTGCTCATTCTACAGAACTCCAAAATTACAGGCTGCTTAGCCTCTCTTGGTAGTGCAACTCTCTTATCCCAGGAATTGGCCTGATGAATCTCCTTTGGACTGCCTCCATATCCTTTCTTAGGTAAGGAAACCAAAAACAGTGACTGTATTCCAGGCATGGCCTCACAAACACCTTGTACAACTGTAACAAAACTTCCTGACTTGTAAACTCCAACTCCTTTGCAATAAAGGCCAATATGCCATTTGCCCCATGACTACTGGTTGGACCTGCCTACTAGCTTTTAGAGATTTATACACTAGCTTGCATCCTCTCTTCATTCAAATCTCATCCCTCATTTACCTGAAATCTAAGCCTCATCTACATTAATATAGTGTTTAGCGGAATGGTATCCCAGCTTGGGGCGTCAGAGTTCAATTCCAACATCACTTGCAAGGAGTTTGTACGTGCTCACCGTGAAGTCTGTGGGCTTCCTCTGGGGGCTCTGGTTTCCTCCCACAGCCTAAAGATGTACCAGCTGGTAGGCTAATTGGTCGTTGTAAGTTGTCCCGTCATTAGGCAAGGGTTGAACTGGTGAGTTGGCAGTGGTGTGGCTCTGCACTGTGAATAAACCAATCGACCCCAATGCGAAAGGGATTGAGCAATATGGAGAAATATGGGAACGGAGTACGATTGATCTGAATGGTGGAGCAGGGCCACAGCTCTAAACAACCTCCTCCCACTCCTGTTTCCTACGTCCTTTCCCAGTCCAAGACGGGCGTTAGTGACCTGATAAAAGAAAGATAAACAAAAAGATGTTCCTCAAGAGGGAAATGTTTCCGCTTTGCACCAGCCTACCTATGACGTTGACTTCAATCAGATCCAAATCCCTCAATGGAGGAATGCCAGAGTAAACCATTCTTTAACCATTAAATCAGGAAGCTCTTCTTGTGTTTAAAACATTATAAGACTGTAGGGCATAGGAGCAGAATTAGGCCATTTGGCCCATCGCGTCTGCTCCATTTCATCATGGCTGATCCAATTTCCCTCTCAGCTCCATTCTACTACCTTCTCCCCATAACCTTTGACACCCTTACTAATCAGGAACAGATCAACTTCTGCTTTAAATACACCCAGTGACTTGGCCTCAACAGCTGTCTGTGGTAATGAATTCCACAAACTCACAACCCTCCCTGACTAGATAAGTTCTTCTTCATCTCTGTTCTAATGGGATGTCCTTCTAATGGGCCTCAGCAAACATCCTCTCCACATCCACTCTACCTAGGCCTTCCAACATTCAAAAGGGCTTCAATGAGACGCATCCTTGTTCTTCTAAACTCCAACGAGTAAAGGCCAAGAGCCTCATACGTTAACCCTTTCATTCCTGGGATAATTCTCGTGACCCTCCTCTATACCCTCTCCAATGCCAGCACATTCTTTCTTAGACAAGGGACCCAGAACTCCTCTCAAAAATCCACGTGTGGTTTGACCAGTGTCTCAAAGACTCAGCATTACATAATAGATTTTGTATTTTATTCTTTTGAAAATGAATGCTAACATTGTATTTGCCTTCCTTATCACTAACTCAAGTAGCAAGTTAACCTTTGGGGGATCCCGCAGGAGAACTCCCAAGTGTCTTTATGCAACTGAGTTCTGACTCACTGGAAAACAGACTACATCGTTATTCCTTCTACCAAAGTGCATGACCATACACTTCCCTACACTATATTCCATCTGCCACTTCTTTGCCCATTTTCCTAAACTGTCGAAGTCCTTCTGCAGACTCCCTGCTTCCTCAACACTACCTGCCCCTCCACCTATTTGTATCGTGTGGAAATTTAGATATGAAGACATCAATTATGTCATCTAAATCATTGACATATAATGTAAAGAGCAGTTCCAACAACAACTCCCGTGGAACACCATCCATCACTGACAGCCAATCAAAAAAGGCTCCCTTTATTCTCAGTCTTTGCCTCCTGCCAGTCAGTCTATCCATGCTAGTACATTTTCAATAATACCACAGGTTCTGTTCTTGTTCAGCACCCTCATGTGAAGCACCTTGCTAAACACCTTCTGAAAATCCATGTAAACAACATCTACCAACTCTCCATTGTCTATCCTGTCTGTTATTTCCTAAATGAATTCCAACAGATTAGTCAGGCAAGATTTCCCCTATGTTTGGCAATGACATTGATTATCTATTGCGCTCCTTTCAAATTACTCCAAGAAACTCTAGCCATCACTCTTCTGCTGTCATCCCTGCTAGTGTTCCCTTCCAATCAATTTTGGCCAGCTCCTCTCTCATGCCTCTGTAATTCCCTTTACTCCACTCTAATACTGATATATTTGATTTTAGCTTCACCTTCTCAAACTGCAGGGTGAATTCTGCTATATTATGATCACTAAGGGCTACTTTTCCTTAAGCTCCCAAATCAAATCTGGTTCATTACACAACACCTAATCCAGAATTGCCTTTTCTGTAGTGGCTCAACCACAAGCTGCTCTAAGAAGGGATCTTATAGGCATTCTACAAATTCCTACTCTTGGGATCCATTATAGCATGAACTGAAGCTTCCTCCTACATATTGTGCAAGCTGTACCTATATCATCGGGACAGTTCCCAACTAGTAGATCTGAAGACAACTTAAATCCAAGTTCTAGAGAATGGATAAAATAAGCAAGTGGAACTAGACCATGAAGGCAGAGTTTTTTTCAAACCACTCATAGCTGGTCTGCTAGGCTACAAGAAAGACTTCCTTAAGCACTGGGGCAGATTAAAAAACAAGTTTCCTCCAGTAGTGTCTCAACCAAACTAAAGGGAGCCAAACGCCATCTCTAGCACTTCTGCAGTCCCAGGACATCTCCAGTTTTAACTTTCTTCCACTTTAGGCAGATTTTCCTAAATTTGCCAATGACGTTGATTCGGGGCAGGAAGGTCGGAGCATTAGGTATTAAGAGCCCAGAATGTGTCCCTCTTCATTACACGCTTCACGCAGTAACATTGAGTAAAGGTGAGGTGGGCGCCCCAGAGAGACAAGGGCCAACTGTTCCCCCCCACATTCCGCGCACTGAGCCAGAGTCTCCTGCTGTCCCCAGCGCCCCCACTCACCAGCTCGACTCTACGGAGTCCCGGCTCCCGATCTTGCAGGTTCAGAGGGCGGTAAGAGTCGGAGTCTGCGACCCGATGCTCGTATACGTACAGTCTTAGCGGCGTACACACCAAGCAGCTTCCGGACCAAAGCCCCTCCCATCAGCCGGTGGGGACAGGTTTTAGGGCGCGGCTCCTCCCATCGTGGGATGGACTTCTGCGGGGGTCAGAGTTCAAAGTAGCTTGTTATTAAAGTACATAAATGTCACCATGTACAATTCTGAGATTCATTTATTTGCGGGCATACATCAAGAAACACAATAAAATCAGTTGAAGACTGCACCTAAGGGAACGGACGAACAGTGTGCAAATACAAAAGGAAAAACAAATAATAAGACTAAATAAATAAGCAATAAATATCGAGAGCATGAGATGAAGAGTCCTGGGAAATGAATCCATAGGTTGTGAGAACAGTTCAGCGAGGGGGCGAGTGAAGTTATCCCCTCTGGTTCAGGAGGGGTAATAACTGGTCCTGAACCTGCTGGTGTGGGTCCCGAGGTTCCTGATGTTAGCAGTGAGCAGAGAGCGTGGCCTGGATTATGTATTTAATATGCCAGTGATCTTGTAAATATGTTGTTGATTAAACATTCTGTGTTTGTTTAAATAATTCATTACGGGTTAATGTGAAAATAAGTGAATTGACACGTCATAACGCAACACATGATACGTGCGCCTCGCTTAAAGTAGAAAGTACGTGATTCACCTCCCGATGTGGGTTGTTTATGAGTCAATTGTGGCTGCAATTTGGGGAAAGAGTAGTAAAATACAGTTAATAAATTTTATCACCCCTGTAAAAGGTTAACACCTGATACGTTGGAAAGTGGGTGGAAATGGGAAAAGTGCGGTTACAGTATATGGTTTGGGGATTTTAATACTCAGTACTATGAGATTGTAGTGAATCAAATGTGAACGGAACAGCGGTGGAAGACTTCCTGGAAGAAAACTGTTTGGTGTGCTTGAATGATGGTAGGAGTACATGGATAAATCTATTTAACACTGTTTTGGCTATGGACCTTACTCTGGTATCTGAGAACATAGTGAGGGTGTGAAACTGGAAAGTGTGTAATGATACAACAGTGGGGAGTGATCATTTCCCCATTATCTGTACAATGGGAATAGATGAGTATCAGGGGAAATGTTCTCATATACCCAAATGGAATTTCAAAAAGGCAAATTGGGATGTATTTGCTGAATTGTGTGAAAGTAGATTTCCTGATTATTTGGTTTTGGAGGATGTCGAGTTATACCTTGTGCTCTGCTCTCAACTCGGTAGCTAACGAATCAATTCCCAGATCGTTGGGAGGTAATCGAAGGAGAGATGCTCCTGGTGGGCGGATGTATGTAAAAGAGCTGTGAAGGAGCAGAATAAAGCTTGAGGAAAGATCGAGAGTGTTACACCTGTTCATCTTTCAATCAACATAAAATAGCACAAGCTATCGTTAGAAAAGTAGTGAGAAGGGCAAAGAAAGTATATTGGAGGACATACTGAGATAGTATTGAGAGAGAGATCCAGCTAGGGCAATCTTGGTCAATGTCTCCCATCCACTGCATAATGTACTGGGTGGGCACAGAAGTACATTCAGCCAGAGACTCATTCCACCGAGATGCAACACTGAGCGTCATAGGAAGTCATTCCTGCCCGTGGCCATCAAACTTTACAACTCCTCCCTTGGAGGGTCAGACACCCTGAGCCAATAGGCTGGTCCTGGACTTATTTCCTGGCATAATTTACGTATTACTATTTAATTATTTATGGTGCAACTGTAACAAAAAACAATTTCCCCTGGGATCAATGAAGTATTACTATGACTATGATACAGAAAATGGGCGGACTTAGAAAACTTAATGCATTACCAGTTTTGTATGGTGGGGAGAAAGTTGCAGTTAATGACTGAAAAAGCAGATTAATTCACAAAAGCATATGTCAGTGTACATTGTTCATCCCATTTATGTAACGAAGAGAGGTTTTACAGAGGAACAGTTTTGGCAAACAATCCTCAGATTGCCAAGGAAAGAGCATATTCCAGTTCCGGCTTGGAAGTTGAATTTACATTGTCTGAGATTAAGTGTGCTATTAACGGTGCTGGTCAGACATCTCCAGGGAAAGATGATATTTGTTATAACATGGCAGAAACGGGTGAAGTACCTTTACATTTGCGTAGGTTACAGTTAACATTGGTTTATTGGGTTAACATAAAGCTGGTCATCCAATATTGACAACATTAGCAGAGTGTTGAAAGCACTGTATTCATAAGGTCTTCAGTTCTGGGTGGATAGGAAATAAACGGGCACAAAATCCTGGGTAATTTAATGTGGAATATGGTCCCAGTGTCCCCCTTTCTGTCACTTCACTATGGTTTTCCCTTGGCCTGTGGCTGATTTGGGCCTTCAGGAAAAGATCAAGATGAAGAGTGCTTGTTTATCAGTGGCACAGGAAGTTCAGCGATATAGGCAAGGCAGATCGTATGGATTCTTGCAAATCTACACAGATGGTTCAAAGAACCCAGTGATAGGTCATTCAGGTGTTTCTGTTTCTGGTTCAAGGTTTCAGGTGACTATCAAGAAAAGATTACTAGACAAAGTATCAGTATTCACATCTGAGATGGTTGCTATTGTTTCAGCCTTGGAATGGGTCGCCGAAGTACACCCAGTACTGCTGTATTCTGATTCATTCTCAGTCTTGACATTTATTAAAATGGGTACTTCAAAACAGGTAAGCCAGACATTCTTCTTGTGGTTGGACAACATCTGTTCAGGCTGCAGCGTCTAGGCCTGTGTGTACATTTCATATGGGTTCCTGCCTGTGTTTGGGTTGAAGGAAATGAGGTGGCAGACATTCTTGCCAAACATTCACTTATAATTAAATATAGAAATGTAGTGGTGCCTTTGCATAAGGGGGAGGTGAAAGCCATAATTAAAAAGTCTATTCAATCACTGGCAACAAAGTTGGGATAAGGAAAAGAAAGGATGTGTTGATATAAAATGGAATTCAACTGGCAGATGGGTATAAAAGGAGAGAAGTTATACTTACACATTTATGTGTTAGACATACTAAGTTAAATAATTCTCTGTTCAGAATTAATATGCGTGGTACTAGCATCTGTAGGGAGTGCATTTGTCAAGAAGTGGTTCACCATATGTTGTTTGAATGCAGTTCCTATGAGGTGTAAAGGAAACATCTAATTGCTGAGTTGAGATCTGTGGGACAGGCAGTTTAATGTGGAAAGTCTATTAGGATACCACTGGCGTCATAATATATATAGGTGCACATTGATTTTCTGAAACACATTACACTCTTTGATATTATTTGAGTATTTTTGGGTATAATTCCTGTCTCAAAAAGAAAGGAGACAGAAAAACAGAGGATTTGTCGGACAATATTGTGGATGAGGAAACCAAGAGGAGAGATCAGATCATGAAGGGACCAGTAGAAGGATTAGTAAGAGAATACTCAAGTGAACCAAATGCACCTTCCCAAGATCAGGATGCACAAACTAGAGAGAAAAACAGACGAAGATGAGAAAAAGAAGGTTGAAAAAGAGAGAAGATAGAGAGAAAGAATGTGAGTGATAATGAGAAAGGTGTGAAAGAGAGAGGGAACGTGAGAAAGGGAAGAGAAAGAGATTGAAGTAGACCCAGAAAGAAAAGCCGAGAAAAGGAGAAGAAAGATGTCCAGAGCAGTCAGAACCACTTGCTGCAGTCTCAGGGTCAACTCCTACAACCACTACGGAGGGGCCCCAAACCCTGGCGCTTTCACCTGCCAAGCAGAGTCATCTCCCTTGTCAGGAAGGATGTTATCCCACAAGAGTGAGAAATCCTCCACGGCGATTGAATCTTTAGGCCTGAATCAGACGATTTAAAATTTACTGTGCTGCTTCAGTTTGTATATGGTAGTTGTGTTATATAATATGCTGTGTATCTAGTTGAGATGCACTCTCTATTGAGTTGGAGTTTCTAGCTCAGCATGGAGGAGTGTTGTGTATTTAATATTTCAGTAATATTTGAGTAATCTTGTATATATGTTATTGATTAAGTATTCTTTGTTTAAATAATTTATTACAGGTTATATCTAAAAATAAGTGAATTGTATCTGTCATGACACTACCAACTGATATGTGCGTGCCTTGCTTAAAGTAAAAGCAAAGAACACAACTTATCTCCTGACTCTCTTGTTTTCCTTTCAATTAGCTGTAATGTTTTGTAATTACAAAAGATAGCAATGTGGGTGGTGGGGGTCTTTGATGGAAGCTGCTTTCCTGCAACGTTGTTCCACGTAAATCCACTCAATGGTTTACTCGTGATGGACTGGGCTGTATCCACTGCTTTTTATAGGATTTTCTGTTCAAGGATATTGGTGTTTCCGTACCAGGCTGTGATATAGCCAGTCAATATACTCTTCACTACACACCTATAGAAGTTTGTCAAAGTTTTTGATGTCATGCTAAATCTTTGCAAACATCTAGGGAAGTAGAGGTGCTACCATGCTTTCTTCATAATGGCACTTGTGTGCTGGGAACAGGACACGTCCTCCGGAATGATAACTCTGAGGAATGGTGGGAAGTGGGACACACAAAATCCCCTCTCCCTGACTCTGACCATCCACACAGTATGATCACAAGTCACACGCCTATCCTCAGCCACTCATACTGATCTCTCCTTCATTCCCCTAAATACTCCCCCTCAGCTGCACCCTGACATTCTCCCCATCTTCCTACCTTTTACCCCTTCCCCTAAACTGCCTCCTCAACATCTCCCTTCCTCCTCCTTCACCCCTGCCGCTCTCGTTTTCTGTGTAAGGTGGTCCGTCGCATACAGTGACTGGCCCTCCAATTGGCCTGTCCCTTGCCCCTGCCACGTCACCCAAGTCTTCTCCCAGGAGCCTCAGGAGAATCACCCTTCCTCCTGGGACTGTCTGTTGCAGGCAGACTGGGGAGTGGGAGACTCCCACATATCCAGTAATAACAGGAACTCCAAGCTTAGGGGCTGAACCCTCCAGCACTCCATCAATGCTCCTGGCTTCCCTTTCTTTGTGCCCAGTGTGGCCCAGGTCCAGCTCCCTGCTTACAGCAAGCATCACCACCCTCACCCCTCAAGCCCACCACACTTCTAACCTCCCCTGCCTTATCCTGTACAATTCCTGCCAACATTGTTATCCCTTTAGAAGGACGGTTAAGCAGTACTCGTCATACCTTAATGTCCAGAAAACTATTCACCTGAACTCAGTGACTGAGCCTGCAGAGCAGCCCTGGGCAAAACTTTACTGTCTTCTGAAGTCTCTTCCCTAATGCCTCGTTCTTGGTAGTGACCACTGGAGCTGAATTTCACAGCCTGCCCGGCATGGTAGCAGGTTTCAGTGAGAGCTCTCATTTCTTTCTGAAGTCAAGAGAACAATGTCCCAGTCTACGCAGTCTCTCATCAAAGGGGAATCCCTCGTCTCCCTGGAACTAATCTATTGCTGCATTCCCGCTAAGCAAGTCCATCCTCCTTTGGTGAAGGAAACCAAAACTATTCATGATACTCTAGCGCAGACTCATCAAGGCTCTGTGTAATATCACACCTATTCACAATACTCTAGTGCACACTCGCCAAGGCTCTGTGTAATATCACACCTATTCATAATACTCTAGTGCACACTCGCCAAGGCTCTGTGTAATATCACAACTATTCACAATACTCTAGTGCAGCGGTCCCCAAACACCGGGGTGCAAAGCATGTGCTACCGGGCCGCAAGGAAACGATATGATTTGGCGATATGAGTCAGCTGCACCTTTCCTCATTCCCTGTCACACCCACTGTTGAGCTTGAATGCACGCGAGGTCATTACACACATGTCATCCATGTCAGCGCGGGAAGGAGATCAACTCCTCGAGCTTGCAAATGACGGTGGGCTGAAAAGTATGTTGGCATTCTGGATCAAAGTCAAGGCTGAATATCCTGAGGTAGCCACAAAAGCACTGAAAACGTTGCTTCCATTTCCAACGTATCTCTGCAATGAATGCAACGAAAACTAAATTGCGGAATAGACTGGACATAAGGAACTCCCTTCGAGAATCACTGTCTCCCATCACCCCTCGATGGCACCGTCTTGTTGCAGGGGAACAAGCCCAGGGCTCCCACTGATTCAGCGAAATTGGTGTGTTGCAATGATTTTATATGTTCATACGGGGAAAATATGTGCTGTGTGTTTAATATCCAAGCGTTACTTAAAATGTTATGATGCTATTGACTTATAAGTGACTTATATAACCATATAACAATTACAGCATGGAAACAGGCCATCTCTGCCCTTCTAGTCCGTGCCGAACGCTACTCTCGCCTAGTCCCACCAACCTGCACTCAGCCCATAACCCTCCATTCTTTTCCTGTCCATATACCTATCCAATTTTTCTTTAAATAATATCGAACCTGCCTCTACCACTTCTACTGAAAGTTCGTTCAACACTTACTTCAAGCTCCCCTGTCCTCCCCTGATAATTGACATCACTATATTCATGCGAGGAAAATATGCACTGTGTGTTTAATATTAAACTCGTTAGATAAACCCTTTTAGAAATGAAATTGAGTGTATTAGCCATTTATCACCTATATTCCAGTCGTGATTAACCCCCCCCCCCCCCGGTATAGAATCGCCAAAAACGATTTGTAGAAAAAAAATCGGCACGTACACGCATGTGCAAGTCATGCATGTGCACTGGTGCCCGCGCAAGGCTTCATGGTCATTGTAGTCTTTCTCGGGGTAAACGCAACATATTTGATTGCTACTCTTGTCCGTTGGCAACCCTACCATGCCGCCCCCCCCCCCCCCCCGGGTCGGCTGGTCCGCAAGGATATTGTCAATAATAAGCCGGTCTGCATTGCAAAAAAGGTTGGGGACCCCTGCTCTAGTGCACACTCACCAAAGCTCTGTATAATATCACAACTATTCACAATACTCCCATGCACACTCACCAAGGCTCTGTATAATTGCAGTAAGGCACCTTTCAACCAGATTCAGATGAGCTTATTGTCGTATTCATCCGGGTACAATCAAATTCTTTGTTTGCATGTGTTATATACCCCTAGGGTTCATATTTTCTGTGGACTGTCACTTTAAAATGCTAGGAGAATGAGACTGACTTTTGGACACTGTTTGAGCTGTTCCAGAGAGAGACAGAGAGAGAGAGAGAGATAGATAGATTGAGAGAGATTGATGGATGGATGGACAATCGATGTTATGGTTTCCCTGCAGCTTGTTTTGAATATACAAGGACATACAGACACACAGTTAGAGTCAAGATGGATTCGGTCAATGGAAGACACCAGTGAGTCAGTCGCTGGTTTAAACTTTCAGTAACCCAAAGGGGATGAGTTGAGATCGATCCTGAGTATTGGTTAATGACTCTCACAAGTTTTCTGCAACTAGAACAAGTTTGCAGGAAGAGAAAAGAGGAGAGACAGGTTTGAAACAGAAGAAACCTAGTGACAAAGAGATGACTGTTTGGACTCTCTAAGTAGCCCATGAGGGTGAGTTTATTTCCATTTGACTACAAAAGTGTGATTGTCACTTGGTTAATCCACAGGAGTGGGTTCTCTGGTGAGGGAAAACCTTTGTGATTACCATGTGTGCAATTACCCTTTGTCTGGGTGTGGTAGTTCACTGAGGAAAGGCACCCCTGTGGTAAATCACTGTTGGAGTTATTTGGTATGTCGTGGAACTGGATAAGTGGCTATCACGTTGTGTGTTTGGGGTAACCTTGAGGAATCTACCGGTGTGTCGACCTTGCCTGGGTGGTGGTTCCCTTGAAGAGGGTCCCCTTAGTGATAAACTACCGTTGGTGATAATCCACACGTGGATTCTGTTGGAGTATCCTGTGGCCACCACTTTGAGATGTCCCGTAGCAGAATTCGGGTGTGGTACTACTTGTGTTGAAAGGATATTTGTTGAAGATCACTGTCGGTGATATTGTGTGTGTGGAGTGGAACAACTTCGGAGATAAAACCTACTGCTATTATCTTGTATTGCTGCCATGGAATCTGTGGAATATCAACATAATTGCCTTCTCACAACATTCGCCTTTGGATTACAAACATCTTGCATTAATTAATCCGTGCATCTGAACTAAACTTTTCTTACCTACCATTGTAAGACTGTGTCACTTACCACCTAAGCTTGAAGAAGTTTGGGTTTTGTATTTACACACCTATATATGCATTAACTCTGATAACCTGTTTGATTTATCTGGTTTTATATTACTGTATTATGTAGTTACTAATAAAATAGTTAGTTAACAGCAAAACCAGACTCCAGGTGTGTTCCATTTCTGCTGGTTCTTTTAACCTGTTACGGGGTGCATAACGGCATGATGTTCAGAGTAGGCACGATACATGGTGACGATACACGGTAACGAAACATGGTGACGATACACGGTGACGATACATATGACAAGGGCAAGACAAGAGAATGATGTGGAAAGAGATACTAAAGTGACAGGAACAGTGTCACTGAGAGAGAGTGAGAGAGCTAATACTCATATTGGCTCATTCTGTATTGGTTCTCTCATCACAGCACCGACGTAGCACTAGGTTTCAGCTGGAAGCACCGCACATTACAACTGGAATTTGCACATTTTCCCTGAATTACCCCTCTGAACTGTGCTTTTGGAAAGAGAAAGAGAGTTATTTAACACCAACATCTTGTTTTTAAGAGAGAAACAGAGAGAGAGAGACGTAGACAGCTTTGGATGATGTTATGGGTTTTCTGCAGCATGTTTACATTTTTACAAGGACACTGGTTTCAGCTCCTGTATTCTTACAGAGAGAGAGAGCAGGAGCTGGTTGATGGGCAGCTAGTATTCAGCACGGTGAGATAAATAGAAGGTCAGATGATAAGTGGACAGACACTGCGTTTTGGACATTGAATGAGCTTTGTTGTGCCCACAGAAAAAGTGGGTTTTGGACGATCGATCAGGTGGATCAGTCAGTGGCTCTCGCAGTGTGAACAGGGCGTGACTGGTGGTGAGTTATTTGTGTGTCCAACCCTCGCCTGGGTTGATAATTCCACCACAGGAGAACGGTCCCTTTTGTTGTGGTCACAGTCGGTGACCTCTAAAGGATTTTGGAGGACAACGGGAAGATCAACGGCGTCAGCTTACCTGAAGACTCAAATCTCTCTCTCTCTCTCTCTCTCTCTCTCTCTCTCTCTCTCCATCACTACTCAACTCAATATCACAAACTGAACTGAACTTTACTGATCATCATAAGACTATCTATTTACCCCTAGACTTGAAGAAGTTTGGTTTTCATATATTTCCACATTTAATATATAATCATTGCTAACCTGTTTGACTTATCTGCATTTATATTACTGTATTGCGTAGTTGCTAATAAATACCATTAGTTAATAGCAATGCTGGACTCCGAAGTGTTTTCCATTTCTGCTGGTTGCTTAACCTGTCACGGGGTATGTGATATCTGTGACTGCCTGAGATCCCTCTGAATGCTCCATTTTCCTCTCACATGCGAAGGCATTTAGGTTGGTGGGTTAACTGGCCGCTGTAAATTACCCCGCATATGCAGGTGAGAGGTAGAATCTGGAAATGAGGGGAGAATTAGTGTAAATGGGTGGTAGATGACATATTGGTGGATACACATTGTGTCAAAAGGACAGGCAGGTAGATGGGGTGGCTCTAGAGTTTAAAAATGAACTCAAGTCATTAGAAAAAGTGACATAGGATCAGAAGGTGTAGAATCGTTGTGGGTTGAGCTAAGAAACTGCAAGAGTACAAAGACCCTGATTGGAATTATATAGAGATCTCCGAACAGTAGAAAAGATGTGGTCTACACATTACAACAGGAGGTAGATAATGTATGTCAATATGACAATGTTATGACAGTCATGGGTGATTTCAATATGTAGCTAGATTGGGAAAATCAGGTTGGTGCTGGATCCCAAGGAGGGAAATTTGTAGAATTCCTCCAAGATGGCTTTTTAGAGCAGCTCGTACTTGAGCCCACTAGGGAATCAGCTATTATCAATTGGGAGCTGTGCAATGAACTGGAATTGATTAGAGAGCTTAAGGTAAAGGAACCCTTAGGGGTCAGTGATAATAATGATAGAATTCACCCTGAAATTTGAGAAGGAGAAGCTAAAGTCTGATGTATCAGTAATAGAGTGGAGTAGAGGGAATTACAGAGTGATGAGAGAGGAGCTGGCCAAGATGGATTGTAAGGGGACACTAGCAGGGATGATGGCAGAGCAGCAATGGCTGCAGTTTCTGGGAGCAAGTCAGAAGGTGCAGGACAGATACATCCCAAAGTATAAATATTCTTAAGGCAGGATCATGTCACCGTGGTTGACAAGAAACATCAAGTCACATAAAAGCCAAAGAGAGGGCATATAATAGAGCAAAAATTAGTGGGAAGTTAGAGGATTGGGAACCTTTTAAACACCAAAAGAAGGCACTAAAAATTCATAAAGAAAGAAAAGATGGAATATGAAGGTAAGTTAGTCAATAATATTGAAGAAGATACCAAAAGTTTCTTCAGATATATACAGTGTAAAAGAGAAGCAAGACTAAATATTGGACCGCTGGAAAATGATACTGGAGAGATACTAATGAGAGACAATGAAATAGCAGATAAACTAAATAAGTATTTTGCATCAGCCTTCACTGTGGCAGAATGCCAGAAATTCAAGAGTGTCGGGACAGAAGTGAGTGTAGTTGCTATTAGTAAGGAGAAGGTGTTTTGGAAACTGAAAGGTCCAGACATCCCACCTCTCCCAGAGTCTCCCGCATATCGATAGTGGCTCCCTGACACCCAGAAATTATATACAATATCCCGGAAATAGATTTTTTGAAGAGGGAGAGGGAGAGCGAGCATCCTGATTGGTCTCTCTTCGTGCTAAGAGTGGTCCCCAACCACCGGGCCACGAGGAAACAATATGATTTGGCGATATGAAATGATATGAGTCATTTGCACCTTTCCTCATTCCCTGTCACGCACCGTTGAACTTGAACGCACGCGAGGTCATCAGTGACCCAAGACGTGCAAAGGAATGGGTCCGTGACCCACTTGTGAATGTCCCCGCTGAATCATCCATGTCAGCGCGGGAAAAAGATCAATGCCTTGAGCTTGCAAATGACGGTGGGCTGAAAAGTTTGTTTGACATAACATCTCTGCCGGCATTCTGGATCAAAGTCAAGGCTGAACATCCTGAGATAGCCATGGAAGCACTGAAAACGTTGCTTCCATTTCCAACCTATCTCCGTGAAGTGGAGTTTTCTGCAATGAATGCAACGAAAACTAAATTGCGGAATATACTGGACATAAGGAACCTCCTTCGAGTATCGCTGTCTCCCATCACCCCTCGATAGGACCGTCTTGTTGCAGGAAAACAAGCCCAGAGCGCCCACTGATTCAGCGATATTGGTGTGTTGCAATGATTTTATATGTTCATACGAGGAAAATATGCGCTGTGTGTTTAATATCCAAACGTTACTTAAAATGTTATGATGCAATTGACTTATCACCTATATTCTGGTTGTGATTAACACCCGCCCCCAATCGGCCAGTCCGCAAGAATATTGTCGATATTAAACTGGTCTGCGGTGCAAAAACGATTGCGGACCCCTGCTAAGTAGACCTATCAGTTTTCTCTGTGGGCGGGCTTTACAGTCGACCTCAAAAATAATGACAGTGTTGCTCACTGCACTGTTTGCAACAGTGACTTTTCTATTGCCCATGGTGGGTTAAAATGTAAAAGACATGTTGAGGTGAGTTTAACAGGTGTCATTTGTTCATTAGCATAGCTAACATTTAAACTAGCTGGCTGGCTGCTAAGGAGCTACTCTATTGATGTCCTACTTGATGAGGCCAAACTCCCCGTGGACTTGCTTAACGTTGTAATAGAATAAACATGATAATATAAGCACATATTTTAATGTCACATTTTCTGCATATACCCAACTTGGTTTACAGATTAAACAAAATCACTAAACAAGGTATTACATACACCCTTGGAGGTCGACCGTGGCGGGGGGAGGGATATGGGGTTGCGGGGGGTGGGGGGTGCTACCTCCCTGAAATGAGTTTTTGCAGGGTGGGATGTCTGAATGTCTGAAGGTGGATAAGTCACCTGGACCAGATGGTCTACACCCCAGGGATCTGAAAGAGGTGGCTGAAGAGATTGTGGAGGCATTAGTAATGATTTTTCAAGAATCAATGGATTCTGGCATGGTTTCAGAGGACTGGAAATTGCAAATGTCACTCCACTTTTCAAGAAGGGAGGGAGGCAGAAGAAAGGAAATTATAGGCCGGTTTGTCTGACCTCAGTGATTAGGAAGATGTTGGAGTTGAATACTAAGGACATGGTTTGAGGGTACTTGGAGGCGCATGATAAAATAGGCCAAAATCAGCATGGTTTCCTTCATGGAAAATCTTTCCTGACAAATCTGTTGGAATTCTTTGAGGAAATAACAAGCAGGATAGACAAAGGATGTTATGTACTTGGATTTTCAGAAGGCCTTTGCCAAGGTGCCAATCATGCGGCTGCTTAAGAGCCTATGGTATTACAGGAAAGATACTATTGTGTATAAAGCAGTGGCTGATTGGCAGGAGACAAATAGTGGGAATGAAGGGAGCCTTTTCTGGCTGGCTGCTGGTGACTAGTGGTGTTCCACAGGGGTCTGTGTTGGGACTGCTCCTTTTTACATTATATGTCAGTGATTTAGATGACAAAATTGATGGTGGTGTGGCCAAGTTTGTGGATGATACAACGATAGGTGGAGGGACAGGTAGTGTTGAGGAAGGAGAGAGGCTACAGAGGGCTTAGACAATTAGGAGAATGGGCAAAGAAGTTGCAGATGGAATATAGTGTCGGGAAGTGTATGGTCATACACATTGGTAGAAGAAATCAAAGCATAGACTATTTTCTAAATGGAGAGAAAATTCAAAAATCTGAGGTACAAAGGGACTTAGGAATCCTTGTGCAGGATTCCCTAAAGGTTAGTTTGCAGGTTGAGTCTGTGGTGAGGAAGGTAAAGGCAATGTTAGCATTCATTTCAAGAGGACTACAATATAAGAGCAAAGATGTAAGGTTGAGGCTTTATAAAGCACTGGTGAGGCCTCACTTGGAGTATTGTGAACAGTTTTTGGGCTCCTTATTTTAGAAAGAATGTGCTGAAACTGGAGAGGGTTCAAAGGAGGTTCACAAAAATGATTCCAGGATTGAAAGGCATTTGAGGCTCTGGTCCTGTATTCACTGGAATTCAGCAGAATGAGGAGTGATTTCATTGAAACCTATTGAATGATGCAAGGCCTCAATAGACTGGATGTGGAGAGGATGTTTCCTATGGTGGGGGGCGGTACATCTAAGATCAGAGGACACAGCCTCAGCAGAGAGGGACGCCCATTTAGAACGGAGATGATGATGAGGAATTTCTTTAGCTAGTAAGTAGAGAATCTGTGGAATTCTTTACCACAGGCAGTTGTGGAGGCCAAATTATTGGGTGTATTTAAGGCAGAGGCTGATAGATTCTTGATTAGTCAAGGCAAGAAGAGATACAGGGAGAAGGCAGGAGATTGGGGCTGAGAGGGAAATGGATCAGTCATGATGAAATGGTGGAGCAGACTAGATGGGCCAATTCTGCTCCTATATCTTATGGTATTGTAACCAGCATGGTCTTCATGAGCTGAAAACCCTGTATCTGTGCTGTAACTTTTAAATCCTACTCTGGGCCTGTAATTACTGCTGAAGCCTGTGGTAAACACAAACATGCTGAGTTGGAAGAAGTCAGGTTCCTTGTGTTTGAATGTGTTGCAGGCCTTTATTGAAAGAAGCTTCTTATCCTTATTTTATAAATTAATTAAAGTACTTAAAGTATTTTTAAGTGAGTTTAATATTTACATTTTCTTAATCATTCTTATAGCAAAATATAAAAGATAAGTTTTCTTAAATATTTATATCCTCTGGAACTGTTTTTAAATGCCATCAAAGCAAGCTGTTAGGGGGCCATCAGTGCATCTTGAAGGTGTTAACTCAGGCTATGTCCACACTACGCTGGATAATTTTGAAAACTAAGCTTTTTCTCTTCGTTTTGACCCTCCGTCCACATTGAAACGGCGTTTTCATCCCCCGAAAACGGAGCTTTTCTAGAACACTCTCCAGAGTGTGTAAATTTGAAAACGATTGTTGCACGTTGTAGTGAGACGGGGTAAATGGAGAGATTTAAAAACGTTGTCATGACAACACCACAACAACAATGTTTTTTCTGCTTCTGCTTGGGACTGCGCAAGCACTGCCGGACGGCTGTTATAACGCGCAGTCGGTGTGAACGGTGTGAGAGTTCAATTGTAAAGTGAGCTTTTTTGACTAGATCCCCTAAATTGATTTGATTGAGTCTGTCTTTAAAAATATTAATGTCAGAAATACTGCGCAGGTCTGGCAGCAGAAGATTCCACTCTCCTGTTGATCTTGGGTAGAGGACGGCTTCATGCGTGTGT